>NC_072786.1:20706468-20851468 GCF_022539595.1 Amphiprion ocellaris | reverse complement strand
CTGTCAGGACACAACCAAGAGTCAGCAACACACACGATCAACGTCTACCGGAGTTCAGACAGGACAAGAAGAAAGTCAGAAGCCTCAGAACCAGGGGACATGACAGGAGTGTTTCTAGATCTACACTACCGTTTAGAAGTTTGGTGTCACTTAGAAATGTCCTTATGTTTGAAAGAAAAGCAGTTTTTTCTGTGAAAATAACATTAAATTAATGATAAATCCAGATTGACCAGTGCTGCCTGAGGTTTACCTACTCTCGCACAAACATTAATTCGGTTTTTATCCAATTATTTAACGACTTGCATGATTTCCTCTAAACAAGTACATGGAACTGAAAAGATAAACCTGTTATTTCAAATAGAGAGACTGGAGCTGATTAAATAATAAAATGTATGTAGTGTATCTTATAAAATGTGGAATATTCCTGAGCAATTATTGTGACTGTTGATGAAGTTATACTAGACCATAAAATGTAGAACATTGCTGAAGGCCTTTACAGCTCACTGAGGCAGATCTCCCAGTGTTTTAATGGCATGACAGCATCAGCACTGACTGAGGTGTACAGCACTCTGGTATTTGTTGGACTTGTTTTTCTTGACAACATCTAGGGAGTATTTGCATTTCTGCAGGTCTCTACAGAGTGGACAGGTGGTACTTACTTTCTGTCAGTCTGTGTGTTTACAGGTGAGTCTTCAGCAGGCTGCTGGTCTGAAGTTTTAGGAGGATCGGACAGAGAGAGTTTCTCCAGAGACACCGGACTCTCCTCACTGCAGAACACAAGCAAACAGCAAAGTTAACAATTACTTGTGTTTTAAACTATATTACTGGAAAAAATGGCTGTGGAATGGATACAGTAAAGGAAGGAAAAATAACAGCATGTCTTTTCTCCAAGTCTTTATATATGTGGCTTGTGTGGCTCCTCAATATTCACAGTTCATAAAAGCCTTTATTTATTACGCTCACCTATTCATCTGATTTATTATCTATTCAACATTTGTTTCTACAGTTTTCCTTGTTCCTAGACTCACAGACCTCTGACACCACTGAAAGGTGATGAACACAAGACCTACAAGGGCTAAAAAAACAATCAATCAACATATTGTTATACTTTCCAAGCTAAAAGTCACTTTTGAATCAAAACTAATTTGACAAAGAAAGGGTTAAAATCTGGACCACTACATTTCAAGTGAACCAAATTAGTATCGTTCACATCTTTTACTTCAGAAACTAAACTAGCTGTGTGTGATACCAAGAAGACAACATCTCTGACTAAAAATACAGAAGAACAGGGCACCCAGGCAGCTCAACTGGTTGAGCAGGCGACCCATGAACAGGGGCAATAATTCCTGACGTAGTGCCTGGGTCTGATTCCAGCTCACAGCCTTTTACTACAGGTCTGCCCCTCATTCTTCTCCTGACTTTCCTGTCCGACTCTCAACTATACCCATCTAATAAAGCCAACAAAAGGCCCAAAAAAATACAGAACAACTATTCTATTTTGAACTGGTTACTTCACTGCACCTTTCTCCATTACTGGAAACAATATTGTGTTACTGAAACTATCTACCTGTCAGGTTACAAACTTCTAGTTAACCTCCTTAACTTGTGAAGTGCAGTTTAAGCAGAAGTTTCTTCAGAGGAGCAGAGGAGCTCCCAGGATGTACTTTAGAGAGGCAAAACTGAATGCAGCAATTTCAAATCCCAGCTCAGTCTATAATTACATCAATGTGGTAATTATGTTTCAAATATAGATGTTTATACACACACACACACACACCAGTTTTCCATGTATAGCAGCAGAGTGGACTGGTCAACAGAGGAGGATTTTACCATTCCACATCTGAACGTTGCAGCATGTCCACACAGAAAGTATTCAGCTGTCTGACAGAAGATCTGCTACACTTTGGCTCACACTGAACTTGTGCCATAGTTCTTTACACATAACCCAAAAGTAGATTTGTACACTTCAACTCCACTTTTCCTGCGCGTTAAGCGGCTAACTACAGTTAGTGTGTGTTGGGGTCTGAGGACTTGCTCCTAAATCAGTCCTGAGCCTGAACACCTTCTAATGGATACAGCCACAACACCAGAGCTGCTGCTGCTCTGCTAACATGCTGCTACGCCTTCTGTGCAGACATTCCTTTAGACTCTCAGCAAAAAGATGCAAACCTTTTGAGGTCAGCTGTCTTGTTGCTGGGGGCGTCGCCTGTTTCCGAGGCGATGGCGGTGGCGGGAGGAGCACCAGCATTTTTGTCATCCTCCTCGCTGTCTGATCCCCCGGAGGAGCTGCTGTCTGAGGCCACGAGTGGAGCCTTCTTCCCTTCTCCTGCTGGCCAAGGACCAGAGGAGGCACCAGCAGCGGCTGTAACAGAGTCAGAAGAAATGAGCATATTCGCTTGGTCAAGTTTGTTTTGCAATCTATTGCCAACTCAAATCAAGAACATGTTTTAAGTTGGAAATGAGTTCAGGAAATGAACAGAAGTGCTGAGGAGGAATTCAGAGAGTCAGCTGAGGATGGAGGTGAACACTCACCATTCTTCTCGTGGTTTTGTTTGGCTTGTTTATCTGCATCAGTGCTGCCCGAGTCCACAGGAGAGCTGCACCTGGGATCAGTCTCTGTACTGTAGGAAACAAGAATGAAAGGGAAGCTGTTGTAAAAAACGATAATTGGTTTTTAAATGTCCATTTTCCAGACTGTATATTTTTTTTAAGTGTGGCCTTTGTGTTCTATCTTCTCTTCCTTGTGTTTTAAAATGTGTGCAACCTAGGAAATGTCAGAGGTTTTCTTCTTACTGTAGTTTCTACTGAATAAACAGTTTCTATGAAGGTTGTCAGCAGTATGGTTTATAAAAACACATTTCAAACCCATAACAAACACCCAGAAGTCTATGGAAAGGGGCTTCCCTTCCTTTGAGATAAGAATTTAACCCTTGGACACAAGTTTAATATTTTACTGATCAAACAAGAACTTGAGGAACATCTTTCTCAGATCTACAGGCCAGAGTAATGGTTCATTCCTGTATATAAGGTCACTTGACTGGTAAAAGGATGATCTGTTAATTTGGGTAACCAAAGCTTCTTCTCACCCAGAGAAAGGCTGGAACTCAGTGAAGTTGGCCCAGCCAGTTTCCTGCGTCTCTGCTCCACTCCCAGCTGAGCTTTCCCACCCAGCTGGGGTTTGGGATGCTGCAGTCCCTCCAGATTCCCTGAAATTTGCCGTCCAGCCAGGCCCTAGACACAAACGTCGTATTAAGAAGGACTGTTCACAGATTAACACGGCATTCAGCTGTCTTTCCTCTAATCTACCTGCATCTGATATGTTCTGCTCAGAGTCTTCGTCCTCATCAGACTCAGATCCACGATCCCGTTCCCGGCCTCCGTTTTCCATGCTGCTCCTGGAGCTTCCATCTGAGGTTTGGGAGACCCCAAACCTGGAACAGGATGACAACGAAGTTAGGGATAGACAAAAAGGTTGACGACAGAAATCTGCAGCGAGCTGGAAACTATCATCAGGTTTACCTTGTTCTGGATTTAGCTTGTGTTGCATAGTTGATCTCCTTCTCCTCCCAAATGTCCTCTTCCTCTTCAGCATCATCAAACTGGCGTATTCTCTCCTTACAGCAGGCTTCAAAAGCAGCCGCATTGGCCTGTGAACAAACACACACAGTCAAATTGAATACTGTGACAGTGATTCATGCACAGACCACACATTAGTAGCAAATTTAATTCTCTTCCAGTAAATATTGACAGAACATTGAAATAAACGGAAGCCAAAGGCAGTTTGGATGGTGAAATCACATCAAAGCGTTTGGTCCGATTTAGAATCGGGTCAAGTTTTTAGACAAACTGTGAGTTGACACACACGGATAGCTAAAAGTTACTCATTAAACAAACACATTAACGAGTGCTGCAATATGATGATATCCCTGTTCCCATTCAAAATAAAATAAAAACTGAAATTCTGTGAACATTAATGAAAACATAGATTTAAAATATAATATTACTTTGAAGAACAAAATTGAGAAATAATAAAATATGCTGCTAACATGCCTTCTGTACAGAAATGTATTTACTGATGCTACCCTTAACCACAGTGTCCATTCATATGATTTTTTTTATTTATTTATATTGACCTTTATTTAACCAGGGAAAAAAGTTTCAGAACCAGTTCTCATTTACAAACGTAAGTTGTGCTTATTAACACTATATTATCAACAACAATGGCAGCAGCAGCACAGGATACAGTTAGAGTATTACATTCTTTTATCTAACAGCAAAAGACACAACAGCTTGCAAAACACTTACACTATTATCATCAGCATCTAGATTGAAGTTTATTTCGGCAATTCTGTCAAACGTGGCACTTGAGGGAAGAAAAGACAAACAATGTTACAATGTGAGTTGACATCACGTGGAGAAGGAAAAGACATTTAACAGCAAGATTAATGATAATAAAACATTACTGAAACAAAAACTAAAGAGCTCAGCATTTCTCTGAACTCTCTTGTGGACGATTCACATGATGCACCGTAGTTGTTAGACGCTGAAGCTGCCAATAGACTTCTGGTACTTACTTGATATTTTCATCATGCTCGCTGAACTCCTCATCATTGAACCCAAACTGATCCACAAAGTTGGCAGTCATCTGTTGGATCTGGTAGTCTGAGAAAGCCTGGGAAGTTTGAAGGAAAGGTGTCATTATTTGTTAATACTGATATGAAGGCGTTGCTTTTTAATGGAGGTCATCTTACTTGCTGGAGAGACAGGTCGTTGGGGAAGGGGCTTTCCATGTCATCGTCCTCACTGGACGAGTGCATGTTGTGGGTGCTTACCTGCAGAACACAGTGCAGAGATTTGTTCAGTTCAACATTACAGATGCCTAGTGGCCTTACAAGACACATTTGCAAATTACACTGACAGAATACTACAGAGAAAACAAGCCTATATGAGTATAACCTTGCTGTCTAAATGAGTATTTGTAATTCTATATAGGTTGTACCTGAAGGGGCATACATACTAATTCTTCAGAATACCATCTAACTTGCAATGCAGCGAATGAAATTTTCCTGCTGTGCAAATGCCCATCTGCATCTTGTAAACAAGTTCAGTTCAGTTACCTCCTCCTGTGAAAACCAAATGCTGTCTGAACTCACTGAGGGGATGCTGCCAGGCTTGAAATCAGCATAGTGTAATCAGGGCTACCACTGTTTATTCATTAAAGACACTTCTGACTGTTGTTGCTTTTATTTGTAGATTTATTGAAATGAAAAATTTGACCAAAGTCAAATTTGCTGAGAGGCTGGTAACAGCTGCTCTGCTGCTGGGCTGCATGGTCCTGTCCTTCTAAACTGCTGCTGCTCAAAACACAGAGTTTAAAGTGGGAGAGAAGAAGAGCAAATGAGGGGAAGTTAAAAAATGGTATTTATTCAGAAAAAAACACGAGTGCTCTGAATGATGTCTCACCAGCTCTACCGTGTTTCTTCTGTTAGTTTCTCTCAGGGTCTCATCCACAAAGCTCTCCCAGCGACCTCTGCAGTCCTCTGGCAGCTCTGTACAAGAGTGAAGCCCAGCAGGGATATTCATTTTCACTGACTGCTAAGTTACAAAACACTCTCATTAAGAATCCTGCCACACGTAATTACCTTTGATGAGGTCTGTGATCTGGGCCTGTACCGGGCCTTTCTCCAGGTTCTGGACCACCATGTTGGCAATTCTGGTCAGATGACCCATGTTTCCTCTCCTGGTGCCACCCTCAGCCCTGACATTCACAGGTACACAAAGTAAAAATGCTGCTACAGAGCAACTTTACTTATATCGTCTCGCATCTATAGTGTACTGCTGTTTCAAAAACAATGCACATACATACATACATACATACATACATACATACATACATACATACATACATACATACATACATACATACATACATACATACATACATATATATATATAAAATATATATTTTTTAAAAATGTATAAAATATTTTAGGGCTGTCACGAATGACTATACTTCTATCTATTAATGTATTTACTATTTTGTCAATTCGTCATTTAAATTTTTTTTTTCTCCTAGGAAAAAAGCGAAATGATCATTTGTTTTAAGTTGATTTTCTTTTGACAAACTATGTCCTCTTATAATGCAGCACAGTACAAAATAGAAAGAAAGGTTTACATTTTAAAGTACAAAACTGCAGACATAAACTGGAAACTCCAACATGGCACTAGAATTTTACAAAAGATGGCAGATTATTTAAGACAGTCGTGCAACTCGAAAGACACCCAAGTTTCTGTTAAAACCCTTTCATAAAGAAAAAATTTTGGCCTGTACATTAAAGGAAGTGCAACATGGACACAGTGGGCATTTTACAGCACGAACAAGCTAAAGCAACTAGTGTTAATGGGCTTTATTTCAGTCACTATTTCAAACGTTTTATTGTTTGACATTATAAACAGAAAAACAGGTGATAAGAAAACAGATGGAAAGCGCCTCTGCACTAAGTGTTGCGTGCATTGTGCCGTGCTGATGACGCCTGCCATCCAAACTCCAAACCACCTTTCAGTTTTATGATCGCTTGAAGTGCTCCAATACTTTCGAATCTTTGGGCTGTTAAATTGTTTTTACACTGAAGAAAGTCAGACACTGCTGCCACCATCATTGCTAAAACTGCAGCACTAAAGTGCAGCTGACCAACGACCTGAGACAAAAACAGCTGACGTCATGACATAGCACTTGTACTGATTCTGAAGATAAACTATTTCTTACAACATACTGAAACCTTAAAAAAAAAAAAGGAAAAACGTGTTGGTTTAAAATATCAATGTTAAGTCTCAGATTATTCTGACTAACAGTTGCAGCCCTGGCTTTGAAATACAAAATCCATGTGTAAATAAAATGCACAGAAAAATGATCTGGTAGACGACTATTTCAAGAAATGCATTCAAGCAAATGCTGAAGCATATGAGAATATTCTTACTGTATTTTATCGTTCTCCTCCCAGGCGTCAAGGATTCTCTGAACCAGCCGACATTTCTGGAAGAGCTGAGGGTTCAACACAAACACAATCTGACCGTGAGGAAACATTTGAGAACGAGCACAACAACTTTGCAAACGAAAGGAAAGATAAAGGGTTGTGTGCAGTATGACAAATTCAGGAGATGAAGCTTCTGAAGCCACATACATGTGCCACAAGGGCATTGTGGATAGAGGTCTGTGGGTCACTGGTCCTGCCTGTCTCCACTCCCTCCACCTGCCCCCCCGAGTTGGATGCTGCAGGCTTCCCATCGTGGTTCTGGAGGCCTGGGCTGGGCCGCTCTTCTGAGGAAGGATGGTTCAGAATAGCCGCCACGCACAGCTCCACTTGGAAGTGCAAAAAGTTATTCCAGGAGTATTTGAAGAACAGATCCTATGCAAATGTAGAGACATGTAGGGCAAAGTCAGCAACATACTACAATAGAGTGCATGAAAGACAGAGTAATGGATAGAAACACTTAATGGACACCTCAGTGAAGAGCTGTCAAGCTGTGATATAACATGCCATTTTTAAACACTTTAGTCAGCTACTGAAAATGCAACATTGCCAATTATTCCTGTGCCCCTTCAACAACAGTAGGTTTGAATTCCCTCTCTGCTGATGAGTAGACAAAGCTCAATGCTCTTATATGAAACTGCTCCACACAAGCAACACATGCTGCCCTTTGGTCAGAAGGTGTGATAACGTAATCAGCACTTCCCTGCCTCATGACCAACCTTGTGCAAATCTGATGCAACTTTTTAAGTTATAAAACACAAATAGAATCAGACAGAAACATCCTCTTGAACAAATAATGCATGATAGTCCAAATACACCTTACTTATTGCACACGCAAAGACAAATAAGGGGCTACAGGGTCCAGACTGGAGCCAGATTTAGCATACCAGTAGTAGATCTATGGTGGCAAGATTGCAGAGCTCCTGGCAGATAGTGGGTGCACTGGTCTGTAGCAGGGCAGCCACCAGTCGGGCCACATGAAGGCGGGCGTTCCCCAGTGGCTGCTCTAGAACGCCAACGGTCGTCAATATTGCACTTTTCTGTGGATGGATTGAGAAAAATAATGAAACAAGTGGTCACAAAATTATGTTCTGATACTAATACAGAAAACCACATTCAAATTCTACAGCAACAATACCACCAGAATACTGACAGCTGAAAACAGGGCTCTGTTAAATAGGAAAGGTTCACTGCCAATTCAAGAATCCCAATTAGTGACTGCAGTATTTTTAACAGCTCTGTCAGTTTGCATTAAATTCTATTTATGTGATTCTGTTCTGATTTTTTTCTACATGACTTGGCCCTCCACTCTGGGTTTTACCTTGGGGGGATCCAGAAGAAGCTGCTGGAAGTCCTTTAAATGGGGCTCAATGGCATTTAAAATACTGCTGTTGACAGTGTAAGACCTTTCATAACCCTGAGAATACAGATCCATCAGCCCTTCCAACCTGGCAGACACACAGAGACACGATCAGTATAAATCACTAGACTTGAAATAAAAAATATCAACTCAGCTACTATGACAGTACTCTTTTAGAATAAAAGAAAACAAAACTGAAGAAAACTGTTCCTCTACTTTCTTGAAAGCTTACAGAAGAAAATACAACACACATTTACCCTGTGATCTTATTGTACAGCACAATCAGGAATATCAGACCTAGAAAGACCAAAATCAACAAGGCTTAAAGATTTAGAATTAAAAACTTGATAGGAAAAACTCACCCAGGCCTCCTGGTCTCCAGTAATGTAAGTAGCACTTGAGTTCCATTAACAATGGAGGCCTCGCTCCTCTCCCCCTCAAACATGTTCTTGAGAAGTCCTGCTACACTCTCCTGCCTAAAACAGAGACATAGATTTATGCAGTAGCAAAAAGGCAGGAGAGAACTTGCACACGCTTTTGTATTGTTGCATGCGGACACATCATGAAGGACACAAACTCAGACTTGCATATAAAAATCTGAATTGTTGCCAAACAGGCTCTTCCGGCAAATGTTTGTTTTCACGTGCAACAACCTGGGTGTGCTTTTAAAAGAGCTCTACACTCCAGATTAGGAAATTGGCAAAACTGGCGTGAATTCTGACAACAGAGCGTTTTTATATAATATATCCTCCTACAACATGCATTGTAAACTTACGACTCTAGTACAGCCAATAGTGGGTCAGCCTCCACGTTCTCCTGCATCTGATTGGCTTGGTCTCGACTAAGGCGGATGATGTCACAAAGCGTTTGGGACGCATTTGATTGTCTCTGAAAAAAACCCCAACTTGAATTAGAAATGAATTTAGAAAAAGTAAATGGATTCCTCTAAGTTATATTAATACATCAACAGCAGTATAGCTTTGTGGATCTCACAAAGAGAGCATCACAACAACAGAGCAACATATAAACTCCCAGTAGGTTTTACACGGACTCACCTCCTCATCTTTGCCAGTATGGATGAGCTCTGTGAGTCTCTGTACCAACTTTTCCTCATTCAGCCACTGGAACAAAAAACAAACCAGGAAACAAACATTAGATGCTTTAAAGGTTTCTTAAAGGCTAGTGTTTACTTGATGGACGTATGCTAATAAATTCTAAACAGCTTACATGCAGGACCTCCTGTCTCAAAGGGGCAGGCTCCACACAACTGATGAGGCGAAGGAGAAGGTCCATCATGGCTGAGGCATCAATGTGTTTCAGCACCAGACCAATGAAGCCTTCTTTTTTCTTTAGAAAGGTAATCACCTAGAAAGACACAAAATATTCAATATCTTTCTTCTGTCTTAGCTTGTTACCCATGTCAATCTGTCAACCAAGTAAAATGGATTAATTTACCCTTTTCATATACGTAACTATTAACCTATTTCTTTATATGCTAAGATATTTCTCACTGTACCTGTTCGGTCTTCCTGGCGATGAGATTACCGATAGTTTTGCTGAAGAAGCTGGCAAGTAGAGGGTTCAGGGGTGGGTCCTGCTCCAGGAAGTGGTAGAGCATCTCAAGCAGAGACTCCTCCCCACCCAGCTTATCATTTATAATGGACACGTCTGATGTCAAGAGCTCACAAGCAATATTGGGAAACCTTGCAAAGCAAAAAAAACCAAAAAAAACAGAAAGACGGTAAGAAGAAGGGATGTTAGGATGCAAGCGCTGACTAATGTTCTTAACCGATTGCCAGCTGTGTTATCTACTAGTTACAAAATTTTCCAAGACACCGATAAAGTCACGTTTAAATACAAACACCTAACATTCGCTGTAAAATCATCTTCATTACACAATGCACTTGGCTATAGCACAACAGCCCAAAGAAACATCAGGTTCTTTGAGGAGTCAGCATTGACTGGAAACCATTAATGGCCACAGAAGTCTTTGTCATGGTGGCTGTTAATAGCTTAACCCCCACAAAGCTCTCTGTTTGCCCATACAGAGCTTCCTGTAGTCCAAGCCACTGCCACATTGGGTCACTACAATAGAGAGCAAACAAGCTGCAGTCTTCCATCTCATTTGACAGTAAGAAGCAAGGTAGTGCAGCTAAAGACATTTTCTCACATGCATGTCCTTCATCTTCAGCACTACTGGATAAATTAATAATTGTAATTAATCAATAAGTGATTAATAAATAACATACCTTCTCTGTGCAATTAATGATTTTAATAATAATAATTATTCTTAATACTGTTAAAAATTTTTTCATTATATCAAACTGAAATAAGTTAAGTGTTTATAATGACTTTCAGTGACTGCAGTAGCAAAAACTTAATGTTGAACAAAAACAGGCACTGAACACAACAAACTGCCACAACACTATAACAAATTGATAACATTCCACACTACTATACCTTTGATAGTGAAGCTGTTCTGGACTGAATGCACTAACTCTAACCATATAACATCTCCTGTATTGTTCACATCATTAGTCTAGAACCCAATCACTAGTCCCTGTCATCATTCGTCTGTCAGTGTGAGGCCTCACTTAAAGCGACTCCTTTCCTCCAGGTCAGCAGGTGGCTCTGTGGTAATGAGGCTGACCAACTCCTGCATGCAGTGGTCCTGGGACAAGAAGAGGAGCAGCCGACGGTTTTGCGCCTTGCACTCCTGAAGGACGTCATCCTCCTCCATCAGCTCTCTAAGTGTCACGTCCTCCCTGTCCAGAAGCTGGTCAATGTGGGAGGTGGTGTGCAGGTCAAACTTCCAAAACATGGTGGCTGCTGGGACAGGGGACACAGCCCTGGGCCGAGGGACAGCAAGAGAGGAGGGAGGTAGAAGAAACAAAAGGAAGACAGAGGTGGAGGAGGATGGGGGAGCACAGAGAGGCCCAGCAGTGGCCCAAAACAATAGGAGAGAAGGGTAGGAAAGGCAAGAGTAGGTGGGGAAGGAAGCCAGGGAGAGAAACTGATGTAAACAAACAAATGCTTAAGCTTGAGAATGAGGTTAGACAGCACTCTTACCCTTATAGACCACAAACAGTGTCCATGGGAACTGTAATATAACTTGGATTAACTTCATTTAAACTGTCCTATAAACAGCATTCTCTGACTACCTTAATGTTAAAAGTCACAGCCTGAACAAGGGTTACTGAATTAAGATGGGGCCTATTCCAGTTAATGCGGCATTAAAGTAGGGCACTTTAGACAGACTTTGCTGAATTTTTCATAGGATTTTGAGACAACAACATATGCTCTACTGAGTTGATCCTTCATACAAAGTCGTAAAAAAGCAGCCAGTGTTTTGGCAAAAAATTGCAGGATGAGGGCCACAATGGTAAATCTCACTAAAATAAAAAAGATGAAATTGATGGGTTGAAAAGCAAAGGGTAACTTATGTTGTGACATAATGTGGCGATGATGCCAGTCAAGCTGTAATTAAATGGATGTATCAAAATGAACAGATCTATAAAGCCATTGTGTATACGTTCAAAATTCTACAATCGGTAGAACATTTGCAGTGTTAAATGTGGCCACAGTCCATATCAATACAAAAAGACAGAAATGCCTCAGTAAAGTGTTAACACATACCAGTGGATGAAATGTGGATATCTTTAATCAGACCTCCCCCACGGGCAGGCAGGCATTTGTGTTTGTGCAGACGACAGAGAGTGTGGCGAGGCCTGGCATTTATCAGCATGGGTCTCCTCTTAAAACGCAGGCCTCTTTAGGAGATGAGACGCTGAGAGGCTCACCATAACCTGCACAACATGAAGAACAGCAAGGATTATCAATCAAGAAGACTTCAGAAGAAATCACCCTGTATTAGCATATCATTCAGACAGCACAAATACTGAATGCTGTGAATATATACATCAAGAGAAAGAATGCATGTTTTACAGTGGTGTTTTGTGACCCGGTTAAGTTGTGTTTCCCTCGTCATTAGTCAGCTCAAAGTTGGAGATACAGAAAATGCATTAAGCTACAGTTCATGCTACAGTGTATCAATATTTAATCCTGGGAATGACCATGAAATACTACAACCTTTTCCCAGACTAACATACAAGAAAGAGGAAAAATATATAGGTCAGGTTACTTGTTTATAAAAATTACACTAAAAGTGTGTACAACCATAATGCACGTGTCTTTAATTCTATAACACTGTTGAACAAGATTTGGTCAATTTCTGCTTCTCTTTGCCAAGATAATGTAGAATTCATGTTCTGTAATGGAAAACCAGTATTTATGCTGTTGTGACTAAGCACTTATGTTTAGTTTGTTTTTCCTCATGCAGTTACTGTAGCAGCTAATCTAGACAACCTAACACACCTGCAGTAACATAAAACAAATACATCTGCTGACTTTGTCAAAGCTAATGTGTCTCTCTGAGCAACATGCTATCAACTGTTGATCATGGAAGTAAAACTGCAGGAGGAAATCAAAGTGCTTCCTCCTTTTTCTTTTCCCATTTTCCTGAGGAGGACCTTTCCTTGCACATGCAGCAGCAGCAGCGTCCATCTGGCATACATTTACAGAGTACACAAGTGCAATAATAACCCGCTGAACGCTCCCTGTGGACACTGCGCAGGAAAGCAAATGCTTGACTTTACATCCAAAATAGAACTTACCAGAGGCAACCTCAACAAAAACAGTCTACTGGCACATTTAACAGACGATGAAAAGAGGAACAATGGCACACAAAGCGCACATGTGGATGTTGTGAGCTAACAATAGTCTGTAATTAAGCAAGCTAAAAAGCAGTGAAATTAAGCAAAAGAGAATTCAACCTAAATGTTGACATGAACCTTTGCTTGCTGAATGTAAATACAGATGCAGCTGATAGCAAATGAATGTTCATCATGTTGTACAAGAAACCTGGTGACATGCACTGCCAAATGATTAACTAATCCGCAACAGTGCACTTCAGAGGACAAACAGAAGCTTCACTTTTACTCTGCCTCTTCCTGCTTAGTTGCACTTAGATGTGCTGAAGTTGTAAAATGAGTAAAACACACCTGTATGTAACATTTGATGCACAGAGGATAGTCCCAGAACATTCAAATAGTTCTTAATGAGAAAAATGGTCAGTGACTTTACTTTTACTTTCTAAGTCTCCTTCACAAATGTAACAAGTTGATGCAGTTTTAAGGATTCCTTTTGTGTTTGTCAGCTGTGAAATAGGATCACTTTCAGACTTTAATCATTTGAAATGAGAAATTGGTATTATTTTCCTATAAGTGATGGCTAAATCTGTGTATTTTAGCTCAATCAATGACACAAAGTGTGTATACACATCCATCTTTTAGAATGTTTAGTAACAGAAACGAGACCCCAATTGTTAATATTGTCTAACAATGAAAAATACACTAGTGAGCAGCTAAAGAAATGTAAACGGAGCTTCCATAGCCTTGGCATGAAATGCACATCAACTGACTGCGGTAGGAGCTCAGATTTCTGTTTACTTCAACTCCAGAGGAGCCCCACTACCAAATAATATGAGACAAAAAAAATCGTTGAGTAATTCCACATCAATTGTACTGCTAAATATAAAAATCAGCCCAAATCACAAGTTAAAACTACAAATTCACCACGGCAGAGTGTAGTTGATTCTAGTATCTCAGCAAAGCTTCGTTGCTGCTGGCCTCAGCCGACTTCGAATGGCTGCACTGAACAAACTCATGTTTCCACATTAGTTACCAGGCGATAAGGAAAACCCAGACGATACTCAATGTTAGAAGGATCGTATCAGTGGGAAGATAAATTACGTTTATTCCTACGGCACTGAACTGTAACAGTCAACTTAGCTACTATGTTTGGTTACCGACGCTGACTAATCTAACGACTGAATAGATTCCTTTGACAAAGTGAGCCGATTGACCAACGGTAGTGTCTTTATCACCGTTACGTTGGGAGTTTCAGGCACTAACTTGTGAAGTTAGCAAACACTGCAGCTAACATTAGTTCCTCCTTTTCGCTGATTAGCATGTAAGCTAATTAGCTACTAACGTGTACTGAGCGGAGTTAGCCAACTTAAATAGCTCTCCAAGTTGAGTTCAACTTTGTCGACACTGCAGCAGAGTTAACATTAGCTAGCTGCTCCGATTCAGGACGATGTTTCCGAACAAAACTTACCTTTGATAGAAAGTCCGCTGCTATTCCTTTCGTTTGTGTTGGATTGTTGGTGGAGTTTTTCGTCCAGCAGTCAGCTACTAAGTCACTAGCTCTCCAGCTAAGTATCAGCTAGCTGTGTTAGCTAACATACACTAGCCTGTGAGCGGATAGTGATTTGTTTTGAAGAAGGGTCAGTCTGCGACAGCACAGGCTACTGTTAGCTAGCTCAACTTGGCTAACGTTAGTCGAATGTGGCTTCAAAGACTACAAAATAAACACTTCTCCTACATTAATGGCTACTTGTCGTTAATAGCAATGCGTGTTATTTCAGACACAGAGTGTATGGTTCGTACTCACGCACAAAGTAATTCAAACGCGGGGCTAAGTTGAGCATGCAAAGCAGGAAAAACTCAGTCATATTTTTCGAATCAAAATGGCGACATGGTTACGGGAGCGCGCAGTAGACCTACACGGGAACGTGCACCGACTTCAGACAGCACGGAGCTCTGCAAAACATCTTAGAGCACTGAAGGATGCGACACTGTTGTTTTAACACATCCCATTAAACTAGCTGTGAAATTCTAACAGTCTTAACATAAAATAAATATTATTTCTTAAACTGCTGCTCCAGGGCCCCTCAGAGCTTCAGTAAAAAGCCAGTGGACTTTCTCTTTGGTTCTTGAGGATGTTTCACCTGAGTCTCCAAGAACCAAAAAGAGAATTACACGTGATTTTACTGATGTTCTTTGGTCATTACCATGGCTTGGATGACAGTAAGTCCACAGAAAGCTGTCTGACATACTGCCTCGGAGTGACTGCCTGGTATTTCCAGCTCCTCAACTATAAAACATTTATAAGTTGAAAAAATATATTTTAAGCAATTCCTAAATGTGTTATGACATAAACGGCCGTGCTGATGGAAACATTGCTATTGTGAAAGTTCATCACATGCTCACTATCTGACAGAACAAGTATTAGTTGTGAGACAAGTAGTTAAGTATTGAGCTTTAATCATTTGGCTAGGATAAGCAGTACAGGCAGATTTTGGAAAATAAAAAAGAGTTTTTTAAGATGAATTGTTTTGAACATTTAAATTGTGGCACCCATCGTGATTAAGTAAAAACATTTTAGTCCATTAAGTGCCAATGATCACAAATGCCCATCAAAAATGATAAGATTAGAAGTAGGGGAGGGACGTAACTTAAGAATACATAATAAATACATGACATATAATAAATAAGTTAAAATAAGTTAAAATAATATAAGAACAAAACTAAAATACACACATTCCCCCATACATATGTGTCGCACATCCCCAATTACCTCCCTTTGGTAGCTACAACTAACTGCTCATTAATGAGCTTGACTGAAACAGGGATAAAAGAGTTTTTTTTTTTTTTTAATTATTATTATTGTCAGACTGTGAACTCCTTAAGAAGCGCCTTCAGCAACAGACTGGTACACCCTAAGTGTAAGAAGGAGCGTTTCCGCAGGTCGTTTATTCCAGCATCCGTCAAACTGTACAATGCCGCATTATAAACTTCACTGTGTACTGTTTACTGCTGCACTTTTTTCTTCAATTTACACATGCATCCACCTACTTATGTGCAATAATTGATACCTTATCCTCTTGTATATAGTCTTCTACACAAATCTCTATATAATGTTATCTGCAATTTTTGCACCGTGTTGTTTTCTTATTTATTCTTGCACTGCCTTTATACTTTTATACTTTTTCTTTGGAGCTGCTGTAATGGTGAACTTTCCCCACTGTGGGATCAATAAAGTTTATCCTTTATTATTATTATTATTATCATTCCCTAATTTCTTGTTTTATTGATGGTGATAGAGAGCACTGTCAAACACACCAGTCCAAAATCTCCCAAAGGTGCTCAGTGGTATTGGGATCTGGTCACTTTGAAGGACATAGCATATGATTCACATCATTTGCATCAAACCTTTCAGTGAGCGGGCCTTATCGATCCACTCCCATCAGGACAGAAGTGTTTCATCATCGGATAAAGAGTAATCTTCTGTCTAATGGGACACATAGAGCCAATCCATGCTAGCAAAATGCTGCCACATCATAACAGAGCACACTCATCTCCTCAGTATAGGAGCCAAGGATTCAGATTTTAACTTCAGTTCATCACTGATGTGTACATGAAACTACATGCAGGTCACTCTCAGGTATACAACTGTAGTAACATTGATTATAACTGATCCAAAAAGTCTTAATGAAGTGTTTAAATATTATAAGTCATGTTTTCTTAACCTTTTCCCCACAAATTTCCATTTCCATTCCATTGTCACCTTTCTCCTAGCTTCCTTTCCTTTCTTTCCTTTGACTTCACCTCCTCTCCTCTCCTCGCCCATTCACTGTATCCCACAATGCATTGCGTTCACTCGTTGGATCATGGACCAAAGCGGTAAGCAGAATGCTAAGCGGGGCCGACGTCAGCAAACGTCTTTTCTGTGCTATATTTTCATTTAAGCTGGTGTAGTTGTTGTTGTAACATTTGTTTGGATAACGACAAATCCTCCGTGCACAATGAGAGTTTGCTACAGCGTCTAATTATCTTCCAGAGCAGTGTTGAAGCTAGCATGTTCCAAGCTAGCCACTAACAGGCTCGAGATGGAGTAATGCTAGAACGCATCAGTTCGCTAAAAGTTAACGGTCACTCTCTAAGGAATACACAGGACTGAATTTCGTGTTGCGTTGACGTTTATGCAAATACTAACTTAAAACGATACATTTCCAGCTGTTGGTTGGCGTTAGGCTAGCTGCGGTTGTGTTGGGGCGCGAATGCTACCTGACGAATGTTAGCATATGCTAACTAATCTAGCTAAAGGTTTTGTAAGAGGTGATGTCAATAATAGCATGACTTTAGAGTATTTGCTGAGATATACAAGTCCTTATTTGATTGTTTATTTAAAGCCAGATTGCCAAAGTCACGTCAGATATATTGAAATGTCAAAATGTTAATGAGCCTGATTACCTAAAGTTACGATGTGTTACTAACTTTTACGTGTTGGGCTCACTCTGTCTAAACTGGGGGCTTTCACAGTGGGGGTTTCTCGGAAATGTTCTATTCTATCAACATATGGTAATATTAATCTATAGTGTTATCTTAAACTTGAGGCGTTTGTGTCATACTATCACTTGTCCTGCCATTGCATTTGCACATCCTGGCTGAGAGCATTTTCCTGAAAGTCAATTTCAGACCTTTGTCTCTTCATATAAACTTGCAAAACCAGTAATTTATAAAGATTTCACACAGCAGTTTGCTACAGACTTGCATAAATCCCATTGAGTGGGTGTAGCTGATGAAATATCGGTGTACCGTTTGAGTCCCCTTTGTGGTATATCCTTGACTGTGACTCTAAAAAGCTCAGTGAGTGCATCAGTTTATGTTCTGCCTTTTTCCTCCACAGACAATGATCTTCAAGGAAGCGATGGCTCTGGGAGTTTGGGTGGCCCGGATGTCCGTAGACGAATCCCCATCAAACTCATATCCAAGCAGCCCATAAGAAGCAAACCTCAGCAGCGCACCCAGAGACCCAGCAGCAGACCATGTAAAAGTGAGGCTGGAGAAGATGGTAGGCACTGTGCAAAACAGCATGCCTATTAGCTCTGTATTTCACTGTAAACATAGCATTCTTAGTGACAATGGTGAATTATTGTGACTATGTTGGGATCACAAAACAGAAACAGTTTGTAGAAACTCATATTTTGGATTTTGTTGAGTCCATTTGAAGCCTTGGTGAATCCTGGGAGTTATTTCTGAGACAGCAGGCAAAGCATTGTTGGTAAATGTTATATGTTTGACTTCCTCTTTGACAAAGCAGTTTTCCTGTTCTGCCATATGTTGTCATGCTGATTAAGGCTAGCAAAATGACAGTTTAGTCTGTCCCTGATGTAACAGCAGTTATTGCTTAAAGGAAGGTCTTAATGCTCGTTGTTGGTATTTTCTTGCCTACTGATCACTAGGTCTTGTACAATATCTTATTGAAAAAAAATATGAAAAAATATTGCTATTAAAATTGCTGATATTGTCGTAACAAAATTAGATGTCAGGTAGTACTTTTTGACCACCAGAGGGCATCACAGAATTAAGTTTAGATGCAAACAATATAGCACTCTTTACTTGTATTATGTGCAGTATAAAAATGCATTATCTTAACATTTCATGTTTTTAGATCTGACCTTAGAGGGGAAAAAAATGCTAGTCTTAAGTAATGATTAGATGCCTGACAAGGACAGTTTAAAATAAACATGATCAGATTTCATCTGTGACTTTAGTTTTATCTTGTGTTGAAGTCAC
This sequence comes from Amphiprion ocellaris, assembly GCF_022539595.1. Lineage (NCBI taxonomy): Eukaryota > Metazoa > Chordata > Actinopteri > Pomacentridae > Amphiprion > Amphiprion ocellaris. Next base: position 20,832,596 of record NC_072786.1, on the reverse strand, counting down.
AGTTAGGGTTAGTGTCATACATGGTATTTTTCACATGCCCAACTGTTAAACCATTTAAACTGTCAATATTACAGAGCTATCAATCATTAGTATAACAGGAGGTCCTTCGTTTACAACGTCCTAAACTTACGTTGTTTCACCATTATGTCAGAACTGATTACGGGTTGGTCCTCAGTTTAACATACGGCGTTATGTTGAAACTGGTTCAGTGGAACTAGTTGACGAGCGGAGCGGATGAGTACGTCATCATGCAGTGAGCGGAGCGGATGAATTCTGTATGTACACCAGTCACGCGGCACTAAAAGACGACTTTACATTTTCGCCAATATTTTCCTACAAAGTTGTGTTTCACTGTGAGCTAATGACTGTTTTTGTTACCTGTAGTTGTACAAATATGTACACTGATCAATATCGTGATGCACGTAGCGGTGTTGTTTCCATTTTCATCGGAGTTCCGACTTACAGTGAAAAATGACTTAGGTTACACCACAGGAACAGAACTGCGACCTAAGTCGAGGACCCCCTGTATATTGATATTTAATCCCAGTCACATCAAATACCCAACTGAGATTCCTGGCTTCCACTTTTGGAGCAAGAAACGCACTCAGAGAGCTCAGTACTCTGCCAAGGCTGCTCAGTCGTATGATTTCCGAAGGATAAGACCCGATAAGTCCTCAGCGGTGGATTGTAGTAGGATCGCAGTCATGTGATCATCAGCAGGCAGCTGACATAGTGTTCACTTGTTGTCATAGTTACAGTGATGCTATCTCGCAATGATACAGAAATCTTTAACAAATCCGTGGATGCAGACTATAAGCTGCATTACTGCCAAAATCTAACCACTTGGTCCTTGTGTCATTTCTGACCTTCCTTGAAAATTTCATCCAAATCCGTTTTTGAGTAATGTTGCACACAGACAGGCAGACGGACAGACATATGCTGATGGTCACGTAAGTCTGCCACGTTGCTTGGCAGAGTAACAGCAAAATTGTACTGATCCAATCAGGGTTTTGAGACTTTATCAGTTTTTACCACTGCATCATTGATAATGATTTGTCTCTGGTCATTTTCAGATAACTTTGGCTTCAAACAGGATGACAGGTTTGATTGTGGCGCTAAAGCTGGCGATGTGTTTGCAAGTCAGAGGAGATTTCCCCAGCCGCTGTTTTGGGACTATAAGGTGCGTCACCCATGGGGAGATAATATTAATGACAAACACCTTTCATTGCTAATCACTGGTACACAGGAATGATGAATGTATGAGCAAAGAAAAAAGTAGGCAAATCCTCTGTGCTAATGATATTCCTGTAACTGTGTGAGTGTGTTTTCTCAGTAGTAAGCTGTGATTTTGACCTCTTTTTTTCCCAACAGTTACATTTAATTGGTGAAAGAGATGATGTTCCAATTCACTTCTGTGACAAATGTGGCCTCCCTATTCAGCTTTATGGACGGATGGTAGGTATTTTATTGCCTTTTCTCAGCAGAGGTTTATCCTAGGTTTTATGTCTAACTTTTGCCCCATCATTCCTCAGATTCCCTGCAAACATGTTTTCTGCTACGACTGTGCTTTGCTTCATGAGAAGAAAGGAGAGAAGATGTGCCCAGGGTGAGACATTTTAGCTTTCATTTGAGTTTTGTTGAGCACACAGCATCACAGAAAACCTTCTGAAAATATGACTGACAGTAACACTCTGCAGAAAACCTGTATCTGGTGTTCTGAACATGAGACTTTCCATTGCTTGAATATAAAGGGATACCCACTTTTTCTTCCCTCATTTTCAGGGAAGGGTCTAACTTTAATGTTTCAACCAATACAGTATTTGATAGAGAGACATCAGTTTATAGTGCTTGTTTTACTGTATTTAGTGTATTTTAATATTGTCCAACCATAATTGTAATGAGAACCCACAATGGCATTGTTCTGAGGGAAAAAAAAACATTGAAAATGATTGTTAGAAGTGGTATTTAGCATTGTGTCCTACAGCTCTTGTGGTGGGTTTGTGTTGAGTTGTTGCTTTATTTTACTCACTCTTTGTCCCTGTGTTCAGTCTCACCCTCTATAACTGCACGGATCCGGTTCAGCGCATTGAGCAGTGCCAGCGTGGTTCCCTCTACATGTGCAGTGTTGTGCCAGGATGCAAGCGCACCTACCTGTCCCAGCGTGACCTCCAGGCCCACGTTAACCACCGCCACATGAGGGCAGCCAAGTCTTCTACAGGCCGCCAGGAGCCTGTACACCTGCCTCCAGCTGATGTCCCTGAACGCTTCCGTGTGCCTCCGCCTCACTTAACCAAGAACCATCACCTTTCCAACCCACTCCAGCTTGGCAGTCACGACCCCTACAGTCAGCCACCGCCACCATCCGCTCATGATGGCCCACCACCGACCTCTGGTCTGGGTCCTGAGACATTCCGCATCGCCACGGTAACGACTCGTAAACACAGTAATCTCATCACCGTTCCCATTCAAGATGACTCCTCGTCCTCTCGTGAGCCCCACTCTGGTGGGCCAGGGCCCGGTCAGCCCCCCCACCACCACCCTGGGGACTATCCTGGCCAGCCACCTGTGGTGTCACACTCTCACCACATGATGGCACCACCGCAGCAGCACTTCGGCCCCCCGCCTCCCCCTCCTCCTCCTATCAGCCACCCCATGCAGCATCCTGCCCAGGCCTCGGGGACACCACACCTGGTGTACAACCAGGCCCCTCCTCCTCCCATGTCCACAGCTCCCCCTCCTATCACCCCACCACCTGGGCACATCATGGGCCAGCTGCCGCCCCCTTATATGACCCACCCACCCCCAGGACCTCCACCTCAACATAGCGGCCCCCCTGTTAACGCTCCTCCACCTCACCACTATAACCCCAACTCCATGCAGCAGTTCCCGGAAGACCAGGGCACCCTTAGTCCCCCATTCAGCCAGCCAGGAGGGCTCAGTCCGGGGATGTGGCCTGCTCCGAGAGGTCCCCCACCTCCACGGATGCAGGGTCCCCCTCCACAGGGCCAGATGCCTGGGCCACACCACCCAGATCAGGGCCGCTATCGACCTTATTATCAGTAAGCTGCCAAATGAATGAATGGGCAAGAGTCTGTATCGTTCTGTTCCATACTACTTGTCTGCATAATGTGATAGTAAACCTCAGGGTTACAGGATGTAGAACTTGGATTTTGGTAAAACTGCCCCAAAGCAAATGTGTATGTGGTGCACATTTTAGTTAACTGTGCTAAACTTCCCATTGAACTAAACGTTGACTTGGAGAAGAGCAGGAAAGGCCCCTTTTTTATTAGCCTATGTTAAATATCTCTGTATATATGTCTGCTGTCACACATATGTGTACATTGAAAGATGTTAACTACGTCTCAATAAATTTTTAACAGAAGATTTCTATCTCTTCTTTGGTTGAAATGACAACTAGAGGAAGAAGAATCTGAGCTGGTGGGTAAAGCAGTTACTACCTCACTGAAAACAACATTCAAAAATTATTTTCTGTATAAAGCATTCCTGTCAAGTGTAGGTTAAACAACACAAAAAAGTCACTTGTTTAAAAGCAAGTATTAAGATCTGCGAATAAGCAAATGAATGCAATCTTAAAGATGTCGGGCTTCATTGGCTTTGTCTGTCATTCTCAATCTTTAAGGGTTAGGCTCCTGTGACTAAAAATGTGAATTTCATTGGTAGGTTTGTCTTGGTTTATGAATTTAGCTTCTTTTTTCAAACATTCAAAAAACAGTTAATATGGAGATTGACACTATTCTGGGTGTATTTAAGATTTATTGCTGTTATAACAAGCAGTTTGAAAAGGGAAATGACAGCAGAATGTAACAAGGTCTATGGCACCAAACACTGAATCATCCCTAACAAAATTAGAAGAAATGGTGGACTTCAATAGACTTTATATTAATATATATTTTTTAAAAGCCAGTTTAATTAAATTAAAAATGCACAACTTAGACCCTGATGCAGTGACCTCTCTCTGTCTGTAGCTACTCTGTGGAATTGAACTATTATGCCATCTATCTGAATGGTCTAATAGCCTTCATGTATAATAGCCATCCACATTGAAGGAACAATTTTAAAAGTTCTCTTTTAATTAAACATACGGGAAACATAATTAAAGGCATTTCAACAAAGTTTTATCTTGAAATTTGTGTTCTCTAAATTTTGACACCAAGATTTTCATTTTTACTGCAAATGTATATCAGTTCCAAACACAGGTTGTCAGTCACCTTCATTGCTAATAATACTATTGGTATCAGCACAGGAAAAAAACACATCGTTCAACCCCTAGTGATCAACAGAAAGTTACTTCAAACCTACACATTCTGATTTGTCCTTTCTCAACGAGATCTCTCTAAACTGCATCAGCATACCCTTCAGGTGACGATCACCAAGACATCCAAGACAGACTGCAGTCAAATCAATTTTAAGGATATGGAATGTAAAACAACACTAACAACATTCTCTGACGTAATGGAATAACAAGAGATGACTTTCACTGTTACAGTCATCACTACTAAAGCTGAGATTAGCACTGCAATCTGTGTTTGTAAAAAAGTTAATGTTTCATTTTAGGATGCCAGTGAAGTGCCGTAAACGAGACTATAAGACAATTTTACAGTAAATCTTTTGGAAAACAAAGACATTTACAGGAAACAACCTAGTAAATGATGGGAGACTCGTGCTTGAAAGTGTTTATTTGTGAATTTAAATAATCTGAATGAATTGATGGAAGATCAAGTAAGGGGTTAACACTGTTGTCACAGCTGGAAGATCTCTGGTTCACACCTGGGCCTGGGATCTTTCTGCATGGAGTCTGCATATTCTCCCTATGCATGCATGGGTTTTCTCTGGGTTCTCCGGCTTCCTCCCACAGTTCAAAAACATGCTGAGGTTAACTGGTGATTCTAAATTGTTGTGTGAATGTGAGTGTGATTGTTTGTCTTTATTGTCCTGTGATAAACTGGTGACCTGTCCAGGTGTCTCCTACCTTCACCCTAAGTCAGCTGGGATAGACTCCAGCCCCCCATGACCCTAATGAGGATTAAGTGGTGTATAGACGATGGATGGATGGAAGATCAAGTAAAATACTGCTGTGTGGAACTTTAAATGTACCCATGAACCATTTTGCCAACAACTTCATCATCATCTCTTCTCAAAGTTGAAGCCATAGGACACCCAACAAACGATGACAGTCTGTGTGAATAATAAGACATTGAAGAATCTTAAAAGGTTGTGATATTTTACACTTATTCTCAACATATCTTGTCCTAAACCAGCAATGTGTTATAGAATTTTGTTACTTTTAAACCAACAACTGAATAAGGAAAGTGTGGTTTTACCTTGTTGACATGTTTCGACTGCATCTGCAGTCACATGTCAGATGACACTCTGAGGAAGACTGCAGATGCAGTTGAAACATGTCAGCAAGGTAAAAGACCATATTTTCCTCATTCGGTTGTCAGTTTAAAAGTAACGAAATTCTATATTAAGAAATGACAAAATGAGCATAATCCAACAACGTGTTGGTCCATCTTTCCATACTTTTCTGACTTCCCTACCCAGTCTGTAAAACATGGCCCCAAGCCCATAGAAGACATACCTTTCAAAAAGCAATCCACAGATGTATTGTTAATTTTTAAGTAATTTACTAATGCATTAAATTAAATTAAATTAAATTAAATTAAATTAAATTAAATTAAATTAAGGAGATTTTTTTAAATTAAATGTTACTCAAACAAGAGGAAACTGTGTTTGTCAGGGAATATTTTTAATTGTGGATTGACATATTTTTGGTATTCCAGGCTGCAGGATGGTATCTTCATGATAATGAAGGAACAAGTCGCCCAGTGCAACAGTACTGACAACAAAGGAGCTCTATGGCACAGAGGAATAATATCTACCAGCCTTAAGATAGATGTAGAATACCTGTTGTCAGTAGGATCAATTCATTGCTTGTTTTGGTGTTTTCACAGTATTTTATGAGGAGAAGTAAAGAACCAAACACATTTGAGAAACACAGGCACACGAACCATTGGCAGGTGTTGGTTTCCTTCCATAATGGTTTAAAATCAGCTTGCAAAGGGGTCAGACAATTTTTTTTTTCAACCAAGGTTAATTTGCTGCTGCATGGTAATCCAGCTATTTTGAAACTTGCTCTATTTAAAGTCACATGCTCTTTTCCTTTTCACATCTGTGTTTCCATAAAATGATGGTGTTAACTTTGCAAAGTAAATTAAGGTAGGACACTATTAAAACGATGGCTTGCTTGCGGAAATGTTGTAGTTAACAAGTTAACTCATACAGTAGTATGAGTATCTTTAAGGGTTTGTATCGGTCCTTCAGCTCCTTCACAATGAACACGACCACCACGATCACCATGATCACTATGGACATCATCAGGCCACACGTGTTGGTGGAGGTGATCTGGACAAAGATCTTCTCCAAGGTTCGTGCAAAAAGAGCACAGAAACATGTAAATATCTGGTACCACTAATCATAAGTTATAAGTAATGTCCTTGTTAGTAGTTAGTAAATCAGTTTATGCTTTTCAAAACAGTCATAACCATTTGTAAGTCTTATTATATTATATTATTAGAAAGATGGTTTGACTAACAAAGAGCCAAACCTCCATCTGAAATCTATCAGCTAACAATGTATTAACTCTGACCTCTTCATTGGTTGAACTTCTGTAGAACATCCTGCAGGATAGTGATGAAACAAATGATCTGCTATGTGATACAATATACAACTTACTTTAGTGAGGGAAATTCCAAAGTTAAGTACGTGAATATACTATCAAAATCATAAAAAGGGCCATATAAGAGAACATTTCCACAGTATAATGTGATAAAACATTAGACACACTTTCATCTAGTCTCCAGCGTAGCATCTCCAGGGTCAACGCTGAAAGGTTTCATGTGGCTGTTTTATGAGATCTTTAGTTACAAAATATTCCCAACAAGCTACAATGAGGAAGTGTAGGATTTTATATTTGTTTTTCATTTGAGAATAAGGTAAATAGTTAACTTGTTAAATGACAGTTACTTACTGAGGGAAAAATCGCTCGCAGGCACCTCGTTATTGTGTATGTACCATTGCAGTGCGTGAGAGTCAGCCGTGTGCTGAGAGGCCGAGGTTGTGCTAAAAATGTGGATTTAATCTGCACTGTAGCGATGATCCTCTCAATAAAACGGACTGCAGGCTTTCACTCATAATAAACCTTAGAAGGAAATCCTGTCAAACTGATTTTTCAGCGCTAGATTTTTCAAAAGCCATTTAATCATTCATCACTATTCTTTATAGTGATAAAGTAATTATTATTTCAATGTCTCAGCCAATGCACATTCGTTCATTCTTTTTCTCACTGTTTTTGTCCTAAACAGAGAACAATACTTTGGAAACACTGTGGAAAAAGGTTTATTTAGTTCCATTATCATGAAAATATAACTATACAACATGTAAAATATATTGCACCAAAATTGTTTACAAATTCACTATGTACAGTATAAAAACAATAGCATGAAGTCTTTCTTACATTTCAGTATTCATGATTATTATTATTATTATGTTACATGTAAACCTAAATTAATAACAATGTCTCATTATTCATTATATAAGTTATTAAACAGCATTATCTGTAAAATATTTTCTCATTTCAGTCTTTGGTATTTTCTGAGTTTTCTCCCAGAGGTAATCATCTTCTCATTCTGAAGTTAGAACTTGGTTTCTGGTTCTGGAGCCTGAAAGTAAAAAGGAGCTCATGTTTCAATTTATTTCAACATTGAAGCATATGGAGCAGTCAAAATTGTACTTATGTAGGGTAAAATAAAAAGTGGAACACTTTAAATGATCTGTAGCTTCAATTATAGAGTAGCTCAGGGGAATATTTAAGGTAGTAAATTAAACAAATTAGTTATTTTCCAAAAAACATATAAAGAATGGCTAGTAACTGACAAAAACGGATACCTACATTTTTATCTCTGCTCCTCAAACTGACCCTGGGGTTGTGGACTGTCACTGTTGTTATTATCTGTAAAAACAGGAAGAATTTAGTATTCTGTGCATATTTACAGCACTAATTTGCATCCTTGTGGTATATGTCTGCTCATCCACTCCTTACCATGTCGTGATCCGATTTCTTTTCAGTAGATTCTGGATGTTTCTCCAGGATGTGCAGCATAGCATCATGGAGTGTCAGGAAGAACATCGATGGTTGAACTTCATCATCAAAGAAGGAACAGTCATGAAGTTTCTCCAGGATGTAAGCTACAGGTGCGGAGGAACAAAGTCAGTCAGTGTAGAGCACACACTCATACAGCTGATTATCTGATAACTGTTTCAGTCATGTTTCAATACAAATAAATATCCCACACTGATGATTCAAGTTTCTTCAATTTGGCAAGTTTAATGTTATTCTCATTTTAATGAATTATCTGCTCCATCTGCAGATGTTAAGATCTATTTCTCATGTAATGATAACAAGTGATTATATACTAATTGAAGCATAATTATCTATTATATTCCATCTTTGCCAACAGATCCTCCTAAATCCTACACACTGGACCTTTAATCACTCTGTATTCTAAAGTGACTCCCTAAACACAGAGCACATACATTCAATCACTCCAAATCAAGTAATGCAAATACAAAATAATATCCATAACACAAGCTCAATGCTCTGAAGCTCAAATTTTCAGATTTAATATGATGTATCTATAGATTTGGAGCAAGTGGTCTTGAGATGTTTGTGTTTATATTTGTGTATTCATGATTAGATGTGCTTTGTCTTTAAGGGCCACCGTACTACTCTTTTCCCCTACATCAGTTTGGATACCTAAAATGATCAAATGTGAAGAAAACACATCTAACTCTGCCCTAAAACAACAAGTTTTTATTGTTTTTGACAGAAGTGACACGATCAAGGAACGAACACCAGAAACATGAAATTAGTTCAACTTCAATTATATTCAATGACGAGTTTTTTTATGGAACAAACTCCCTAATAATAAATGAAGATTTGACAAGTAATGGTGGTCTGAAAATCTGAATTACTCTATGTTATGTCCTCTGCTAGTCGTGTGGTTGGTAATGGACTTTATAGAGCCTCTGTGTGTTGGGATGGCTGGTGGAGACCATACTGGTTCCACCTGGCTGAAGACTGAGCTCCAGGTTCCACCTGGCACTCATCAGGAGTGATTGTCCAGGACCTCCAGACTTGCTCTCAGCCCTGGTTCTCCACACCTCCTGACCCGTCGGATTGATCCACCACCACAACTCCTCCTCCCACAAGACCCCAACCATCACCACTAGTATATAAATCTGCAACCAAACTCTCAGTCTGGGTGGCTGGGATTTAATGTGACCAGATCACCCTGGTGCCGCTTGAGTAGTTGTGTGTTGTGTGTGTTGTGTGGATTCTGTAGCCAGTGAGACCTGGAAAATACACTACCATTCAAAAGTTTGGGGTCGCTTAGAAATGTCCTTGTTTTTGAAAGAAAATCAGTTTTCTTAAATGAAGATAACATTAAATGAATGATAAATCCAGTCTAGACATTATTAATGTGGTAAATGACTATTCCAGTTGGAAACAGCTGGTTTTTAATGGAATATCTCCATAGAGGTACAGAGGAACATTTCCAGCAACCATCACTCCTGTGTTCTAATGCTATATTGTGTTAGTTAATGGTGTTGAAAGGCTAATTGATGATTAGAAAACCCTTGTGTAGTCATGTTAGCACATGAATAAAAGTATGAGTTTTCATGGAAAATATGGAATTGTCTGGGTGACCCCAAACTTTTGAACAGTAGAGTAGCTTCTGTTAGTGGCTGCTGATTCAGTGAGAAGTTACTCATGTCGTGTGTGTAGCCAGAGAGAGATGGTGATTTGAGTGATTATGTCTTTTTGGAAATGTGTGTTTTGAGGTGCCGGTTTTATTTAGTTAATTATGCCCACTTGTATTAGTGTCTATTGTTTGTGTCAGGTGTTGCTACTGTGTTTAGGTTTGGCTCAGGAGTTTCAGTTTGTTTGTTTTTTTTTTGTTTAGCTAGTTTAAGAACTCTGTTAGCCTTTGTTTGGTTTTATTTGGTTCATCCACCAGCCCTTTTTTCCTTTGTTTGACCACTTTTGTGCTAATTCTGTCACACAGCAATAAATTGCTTGACCTAACCAATGGCATCTGGTTATTTTTGTATACCCAGCTGACCCTAGCGATTGGGTTGTAACACTCTACTAATACTGTAACCCTGCACTGTCATACTTACAATCACAAGCCACAATATAGACGTCGACTTCAACCCGGATCAGTTCTCTCAGCAACTGCAAAGATTCAGAGATGGTTTATTAAAAGAGGCCACATTGAAATAACTGTGGTTATTGTTGCTATGAGTTAGTAACGCACTGTTTTGAGTCCTGTCAGAGCGGAGATGTCCAGGAAGGAGACGGCAGCAAAGTCCAGGATCAAGCTGTGGATCTCCACTGGGGGAACACTCAGGTTGACAGGAAGCTCTGCATTCCAGTCGATCCTGGCAGGAAGGTCCTTGAAGTCAGTCGGCAGGTCCAACTCCTCCATGTTGCTCTCATCCTCTGATTCTTTGATTGGTTTAAATGAGGTATTCAGGAAACCTGTCTGTAATGGCAAAATACTGGTCACTCACTGCACTTCATAGATGGCTGCAGCTTATTCCAGTAGATAGTGTGTCTGCATTGTTTGTCTAAAATCTCCTTTGGCCAAATGTGGGAGCAACAAGATTCACAGTGAAGAGGGAGCAAGAGTGCTGAGACTTTCCTAATATTCTCTATCAACTACAGGTAGGAGCAGTAATACTTTGAAAGTGAAAATAGCAATGATACATCAGCTAGCATAGTGTTTATTATTCACTTTTATAGGGTGCTGGATAAAGCTTTTATATTTCAAAAATACAACCATTGTCAGTGTTGTAAATCTTACATGATTAGTTGTCGAAACGTAAACCAAATTTAATCTGAACTGCTCCACAGATCACAGACCTGATCAAATATGTATTCACACAATTACTTATGTTTGACAAGTGTAGGCGAGTCTCGTACCATCTGTTGAGGAATGCCATCACACTCAGATTGTTCTGCAGGCATTTTAAGACTGAACTTCAGTAACAAAGTAAGTCTTTAGTTGTTTAGTTATCAGTGAGTGTGCTTTAGTGATATCAGTGTTTGTTTGATTGATTTCTAGACTGCTGACCTGAATAGAGTTTACTGATCAAAACAGGAAGCAACAGAGAAACTGTGACTTTAATCTCTTGTACAATCGAGAGTATAAAGTATATGCTGTTATTATCTGATGGTCAAAGTCATTACTTACGGATGTCCACTGCAATTCCCCTTTCTTCAGAAGTTTCCGAATCCTCCTCACTGCTTTATTCCTCTTCCTCAACACTCTCAGTGGGTTAAACCCAAGCTGGAAAGCACAGGTGTGACATAAATCACGATAAGATAAAGAATCAGGTCATACATAAACGTGACATGAATTTTAGAAGGAAGTTTATTAGAGTTTATTTTTCCTTTTACAGTAACCTTTATGTTTTTCCCCACTAAATCAGATAAATTAAATTAGCAAAATTGAGGGTTATCATTTTATTCTTTTACTATTACACTTTACAGCCAGGTGAGACTTACAGCTTCCACCAGCTTGGTCCTGAAGAACTCAATGTTGGCAAAAAAGATAGGTGATGGGATCCTGAAGATCATCACTCCTTCTGGATCATATATCTAGAGAATCACGACCACAATACATAAAAAATGACTGTAAAACAATGGTAGCATTTAGATTAGTCTTTTCAAACTAAGATGCAAACATAGAACGGAGACCTCCTCTGTACCTAAAATGGAGCACTTATTCCTGGATTGGCATTTCTGAGAAGCTCTACAAAACTGCTGTGAGGGGCTTGATGCTGATTTGTTAATCAGAGAGGACAACAAACATAACTTTTTTGTCCCCTCAGTGTCCTTGGAGAGTAACAGTCCTCTCCTCTCTAATATTACCATGGAGAACATTAAATTGAAGTTGTAGGCTAACATGACAAACCTCCACTGTTCTATTTCCAGTGTGCTTATAGAACTAGAAGTTACATCCAATAACTACTATTTGTTGTTGTTCTGGCACACTTGGAGTTTACATTGCAGTCAAAACTGTTGGATCCTACATCACAGTGGAAACAGAAAGGCTGAAAGGCCACCTTTAGACACAGGCAAATGGAAAAACCCTGGTAGTCACTGAATAAATACTACAATGCTATACAATAAATGCTTTAAAGAAACAGTAACAGAAACACCTTTAGACAGAGCCTGTATACCAGCATTTATTCTAAACTTGGCTAACTGGCTGTGGACTGCAGTATGTATGTAACAGACCATTTTTTTTTTCACTGAACTCGCCTGAAAGAACACAGACCAAGCCAACTTACATTGGTGTAGTCCTTTCTGTCTTTGTAGATGTCTGTTCCCTTGATGTTGACCAGTACACTGCAGCGAGGGCTGGAACGAAAACAGACGTCAAAATTTCAACGTTTTCAAATCTGGTTCAGAACAGTAAAAAGACCAAAAAAAAATTGTACAGTCATGATAGCAATTCTGTGGGATTGTATTAAATGCTATCATACTGATGAATGGAAAGTATAATATTTACCATGTGAATCATCTTAGTTTAGAGTGTTAGTATGATAGCATTTGCTAAGTCGCTCTAAACACAAAGTACAGAATATGCTGATAGAAGTGTCATTAGTTTTGCAGGAATTTGTTCATAAACAGAAAAAAACCCCCTGATGATTCTTTGTTCTTAAATGAATCCTGGAGGTAAGATTATTGTTTGCATGTCATGGTGGTTCATCCCACAAAAACATATCACCAAAAAACAAAAGCTGTCTAACTCATTGTGACACCACAGGAAATCATCACTGTAGTCACTGGGTATATCTCTGATCTCTGACATTCATAAAAATTTCATAAATATCCATTCAATGCATTTGGAGATATGTCAATAGATTCGAGTGGTAAACAAGCCGATCAACAATGCCAGCCATAGAGTCATGCTGCCTGGGCCAACTTACGACAAATTCCAAAAGATATTTTAAGTTAGGACACAAAAATAGTTATAAAATTTTGTGCAACAGTTAGATAGAGTTACAGGCTAGATACTGACAACTGAGTCCTCAGAACGACACTGATCAGCTCCACACCAAGGCCTGCTGCTAATCCAAGATCCAGCCCCAAAAAGATGGATAAAATACAGGTACCCAGCCACACCACCTGGACATGGTGAGAAACAGATAGGGAAATATGCTTTCTTTAAGTGTCAGATAACACAATAATAAATCCTAAAGTGCAGAGGTTGATGTATTTCGAAACACTTGTTTACTGCTCAGAGGGTGAGAGGTCTTACACAGTCGGGTTTGTCCCTCCTCCACAGGTAAGGCACCTCTCTGAACTGCATCAGCATGCCCTTCAAGTTGACAATGACCACAGCTCCCAGCACAGACTGTGAAAAAACAAGGGGCCACAGGTCAGATTCCAAAAATCTAAATCATATAATGTGTCAGAGATTTGGTAATAAAGTTCAAGTTCAAGTTCAGAGGGTTTCTTACCGTTGGTAGTGGATCCAGTAGGAATCCAACAGACAAAGTGACGATCATCACTATGATAGCTGAAAGTAAACCAGCCACCTGAAAGGAACAGAAGACATAAAGAACTGCAAAATCTGCAGAAGTGACATCAAAAACATCATGTTGCAGTTCCTGTAGCTTTGCACAAAGTTTAGTCTCATTAAAGCAGATTTTAATTTCTCAATTCTGTTCATATGATTAATATTAGGAGAAGAATGCAATACTTTCTTCATCTGAGCACTGCAGGTCAGTGCTGTTGAGGATTTTAAATAGTCCCTCATCGTATATTGTGAGTACTCCGATTCCAAGAACACATTTGAAATATATGGTACAATATTTTTAAAAAACTAATAATCATATTAATAACTGTTCTTCTTGCTATGTAAAGATTAGGTTAGACTTTTTTATTTGGAAGGTTCAGATCTTATACTGAAGTGATATTGGTAATACAAGAAAAAGTACAGGTTTTAATACCTTACGTGAATAAAAAATGTGTCAGCAAAATGAACTTAAAAGTGACAGTGCAAAAATATCTGTAGTGCAGGTAAGTATTCTGTATTGTATGTTGTCATACATTATAGCATTAAACTGTAAATACTGATGTGTTAATGCATAAATTACATTTCAGTGTTGTCATTGATTGAGGTGAGCTTTATGACCTTATATGATGAGAGTGTAAGCTATAAAAATGAAAAACATTTTAAGCTGACAGTACATCTTGTATGTAAAATGTTATCCTGCCTACCTGAGAAATGAAGTGTAGTAAAAACTGTATTACACTCTAAAATGTAGTGCTTCCATTCAAATGTAACAACAAACACCTGCTGGTGCCTGTAAAGTGCAGTAAATAATATTTAATCACATTGGTTTAAACCCTACAAAAATAAAGTGTAAAATTATACATAATTAATTTAAAATTAATTATATTGTAGTTTTATAGGTTACGGTTAGCTGTTCCCTTCTGATTTCAGTCTTTATGTTAAGCTAAGCTAACATGTTGGAGCCATTACATTATAAATTTGCCCTGTACACATGTGAGCACCAATCTTCTCATCTAACTCACAGTAAGAAATAGATTTTTTTTTTTACATTCCATTTCCTAAAACTATAACTGTTATTAATAGGGACCTATTTTTGATTTCTTTCATACAGACATAGCATTTATTTATTTATGTATTTATGAGCGTGGCCATAGTTTCAAACATTGAGTTAACGTATGTCATATATGTGGAGGTAAACTCTGTTTCTAATGTTTTTTTCTTTGTATTTCTCTATATAGTCTTCAGCTTCTGACCACCAAGTACAAGCAGTACAGCTCACAAGCACCGAGTGCTGCTCCTCAGCAGGCTTCCAGAAGATGGCCAGTCAGAAGAGAGCAAGATTTTATGGGTAGGGGCACTTCGAAAGAGAGGAGCTAAACAACTTTGGTTGCATAAAGGGTCACGGCAGGATGAATGAGGACTTTTTTAATAAGTAGTGGATATAATCCAGAACTTTTGCCTTTTTTGTACAATGACTTCTTCTGGTTACTGGGCTGTCGCTGCAGCTCGGCACAGGAACAAACGGAAACACAAAGGGGAACTTTTGCACTGTCAGACTTCAACTTTGGCAGATAAGCTGATTATCTGCCCAAGTAAGATAAGTGTGTGTTTGTTTTAGATTCTTCTGCACATGTGCATCACTTTTATAGCCTGTATGACTGAAAGATATGATGTCAGCGTTCATAGGGGCACATGACAATAAAATAATGAAAACTTTCATCATTAGTTGTAAACGCTATTTACTGAACATGTACTCCTCACTGCTTCATGATTAGGTTGTTAACCTTTTGAGCCCGTTGAAGCAAAGTAAAGCATCCTAACACTAATTAGTAATCACAGAGTTTTTACTGAGAAATTTACAGTCAATATCAACCCCGAGAGTGTAAACAGAGAAGATGAATGATGAAGTAATTAGTAATGAATGGACATTACAAAGGAAGAATGTGATTGTTAGCACAGATAATATTGAGCTAATCATTAGCTAAAGTTTCCTCAATATATGACTCCATCAGATCTTTTGTAACTTATCGCTATCTACCTGTAGTCCTTGAAATCTAGGTATTTAAAAGCTATTCATTAAGTAGATGAATCATGTGGGCATCAAAGAACCGTTCCTCTTATGTTTCTCGATGACTGCTTGCTCACATTGTAAAGTGTTGCACAGTAAGAGAATTATTAAACATCAGATGCATTAGTTTACCTGAGTTTTACCCCCTGTGCTCTCCTGCACTGCACTCCTGGAAAGAGCTGTACTCGCCGCAAAAGACCTAAAGGAAGCTCCAAAGATGTTGCTGACTCCAAAGGCTATCAGCTCCTACAGCCAGATAACACACTCCTTAATATATAAAACACACTCAAGTCCTGATTAAACCTGCAGCTTTTACTGTGAAGTCGTAAAGGTTAAAATGTTGAGACTTACCTGATTTCCATCTATGGTGTAATCATGTTTTACAGAGTAGACTTTTGCCACGGAGAAAGCCACAGCAAAACCCACTATGGCCATAGGAACCGCATCCCCTGCTGTCAGCTGGATGATGTGCAGGTTTGGGGCCATCGGAGTTTCGTACCTAAAATGGTAAAACCCTGTCAGACTGGTGTGTGCCTCAAATGTGGTAGGACCTGACATTTACTGTCAACAATAAGATGCCAATCATCTCTACCTAGTGGACTTCACAGTGGCACCTGCTGTAAAAGTAACTGCATCTTTCAGTTCGGTGATTAAAGCTGCATTATATGATTGTTTTGACTCCTCAGTGGCAGTGCAAACAAGCTGTAAATACACTACACACTACATATTATCATCGAATAAATGTACACATCAAGAACTCGCACAGCAATATTAGCTTTTGTTTGAAGTCATGTTTGTGTCCACCTAAGAAATTAAGTCTAACCTTCGTTCTTCTTTTATCTCTGTGTCTCTCTCTCCAATGCTCAAAGGAAAAACTAATGCATTTATTCACAACGTGGTCCTTTGCAGCGGATTACTAAATTTATCTGTGTGTTATGGTGCTGGAGTACGTTTTTTGGACCTTTTTCCATTAAAAAAAAACTGCCTATCTTGGATGCCAAAAAGGCTCTGTAAATGTGAGTGGAACTGCAGAGTGGGGTGATTATTCCCTGTGGGTTCATCACTATAAATGACACCTTTTACATACAAGTAGTGATTTGGTCCATTGTCAGTAATGTAAAAACAGATTATAAGGGTGTTATCTTCTGTTTTAATTAGAAGGACCATCCATCCATCCATCCATCCATCCATCCATCCATCCATCCATCCATCCATCCATCATCTGTACACCTCTTAATTCTCATTAGGGTCATGGGGGGCTGGAGTCTATTCCAGCTGACTTAGATTGGAATGATGGGTGACATCAGAGATACCCAGTTAAATAGGGATGTACTGACTCTTTCGCAGCAAAAACAAAAACAAAAAACAATAACAAAAACCAAAACCAAACAGTTTTTTGTTTGTTTGTTTGTTTGTTTTTTGTGGATTCATTAACTTTTCCTTCTTACCCTTCTGGAATATCGCCGACAGTGTTAATGCCATATCTTGCCCTGAAGTCGAATGCATATGAAACTCCACATGCAATCACAGTCTGGAGAAGAAATGACACATATGAGCAAAAGACAGCTAAAACTTGTTACATCTGACTCATCGCATGCGGTTCAAAAGGAGAGAGATTTATTTACTGCTGGTTTACAGACTGTGAGCTGTTTATGTGAACTGATGAGATTTGTTATCAGTGCCAGCAATGACGTCTGTTGAGTACAGTCATAAAATTTAATTTGCTGTTATTGATGTCACTGTTTATAAAGGTAACATGGTTTTAATGCCACATAGAAACTTTGAAATGGATCGTGTGGTGCCATGCTGCTCACCATGATAACCTCTATCGGGATTGGCACAGGCAGCTTGGATTTATATCTGTCATTAAGCTCCTTGACGATGAACACCACCACCATGATCACCAGGGCGATTACCACATCACAGACATTGGTGGAAGTGATCTTGTTAAAGATGATCTCCAGGGTCTGAAACAGAAGTCCAACAGATAACGGATCCTTCCTCAGTGACTGTGATAGATAAGCAGACAAAAGCATTGAACTATATAGCATTGTTCTATATTTACATATATGATGGACAGCGGTCCACTGATTCCTGGGACTTGCAACCCCAACACAAACTTGAGCTGGGACACCAGGATGTGGATGGCAGCTGCTGTGGTGAACCCAGACACCAGAGTGTCAGACAGGTACATGACAACAAAGCCCACCTGTAGAACACCCATGGCCAGCTGGAAGAGACGGAGAGGTCATGATGATTAAATCTGACAGACTTGTACATTTTTTAAAATAAATAACAGAGACAATAACATAAAAAAAATGCTAGAAAAGAAAACACTTTAAACCAACACCACATGTCAAAATCTGCCTATTGTGCCGACATTTTTACACTACACATCACAATGCAAAACAAATTTAGCGTGTCTTGTATCCATAAATTCACAATTTTTAACTAAAATAGATGTTTTTTTTTTACTAAGGTTCTCATAATGTTGTTGTTTCAACATGCAACTTTCTTTCAAATCACAGTAACTTTCTCTTGTTTTCAAGCAACCTTAAGATACTTGCAAATAATAACTGATCGTCTGAAGTGCTGTCAAAGATTGAAAATGGGATGTTGCTTATGTTCCTACTGAAGGGCTTGTTGCCCATCAGTAGGAACCTCAGAGGTTGGCAGCTGTGGCCAAAAATTACACCTACGTCATTCAATTTGACACCTACTATGCAACATGCAATGCAATGCACTGCACTGTAGGATTATTAGGAGAAATCAATACACATGCCATGAAGATAGATCTTTTTTCCAGTGGGGAATTTTGAAGGCCCCCATATAAGCCAATTGATATAAAGGTGACAAATAAAAAGAGCAACATGGAGAACAGAGCTTAATGAAGAACAACAAGGCTCTTAGTAAGGACGACTTCAATACACCTTGGCACTGACTCTACAAGTCTCTGAAACTCTACTGGAGGGATGAACACCATTCTTCCAAAGATATTCCCTCATGGTGTCATGAGGTTGGTGGAGAGCGCAGACAAAATGAAACCCTTCAGTGACCATTTGTTTCTTATAGATGGAGACAGAGTCATCCTGGGAGAGTCCACTCCCATATTTGTTATTATATTACTTTCTAATCAGCAGAAAGTACAAGGTTCCCTCGAGGACACACACATGGACAGTTGAGGTCACCACAGGTATGTAGTTGTTGCTATTATGCTGCTTTTCTAGTTTGCTGGAGTTTGTTCAGCACACTCTGTTCTGTACATGTGCAGGAGGTCATATCCACATATTCTGAGTCTGAACACATGAATGCATGTGCAGTATGGACTC
The DNA here is from genome assembly GCF_022539595.1 of Amphiprion ocellaris. Lineage (NCBI taxonomy): Eukaryota > Metazoa > Chordata > Actinopteri > Pomacentridae > Amphiprion > Amphiprion ocellaris. Next base: position 20,813,523 of record NC_072786.1, on the reverse strand, counting down.
TTGTGTGAATTCTCCATATGGACAAGACACGCAGACATCCTTAGAAATGGTGGTGAAGTCTCGCAGACTTGTAGAGATAACAAAATGTCCTTCACGTGGACCCTGGTGGATCCTCTTATATTCGCGGGCGTGTATTTGAGAATTATACTCCCTTGCAGGCGTGCACACAGACAGGTGTGAACATCACAGGTACATGGTTGTATTTGTTATACTGTTTTCTAGTCTGCTTGGAGGACTTGTGACGTAGTTCAGTTTGCAGACCGTCTGCATAGACACACATTTTGGACCGCACATAGACGTACACAGAGGAGTCCACATGGGCTCTAGATGACTGAAATCTAGGTGGTAGACTTGCAAACTTGTGAATGTGGAAAGTGCAACAGTCCACGTTGCTGCAATGCTGCAAGGGCAGTAAGGCGAATGCTTGGCAGCAGGGAGCATACAAGGAATATGCCAATGTACTGCACTGAACGCAAGTGAGCTCCTTCAGCGGACTCTAAAGTAGTATAATAACAATAACTATGCATCTGTGGTGCAGCTGTCTATGTGTGTCAGCAATGGAGTATAACTGAGGCTTAAAAATCGTCTCAGTGTGTGGATTATATAGCTAGAGCTCACAAATGTTTAGTTTTATTCAATCTTTGATCAAAATAGAATTGGACTGACAGAGATGATTTCAGGTGTGATGAGGTGTTACCTGGATGATACCGGCCAGAAAGGTCACAGAGGAGGCCACCACCACTCTCTGCTCGTCTATTGTCAGCCCTTCAAGTCCTGTGATGTTCATGGCCAACCCTCCATCTGGGACGAGTCTGGTGACCACCGACCCAATCATCAGACACAAGACTGGAAATGGACCTGCAGAGAAAGAGCAGGGCATTGGCAGATTATTGACTGAACAGAAGCATTCTGAGAGCAGCTTTAATAAACTGGCCTTACCCACTGAGATGTGCCTGGAGGTGCCAAGGAAAAAGTAGATGATAACAGGAAAGAAGGCAGAGAAGAGTCCATACCGGACCGGAAGAGAGGCCAGTAAACAGTAAGCCAGACCTGTAGCACAAACACACATATCATGCATATTTACAGTATGATGCCCCGTTTCTTTCACATAACTTCACTTTATAGTATTTTATACTGTCCAAACCAGTGTGTGCTATGATCATAAGGTTGCTATCAGTCACAGCTACTAAATGAAAACGAAAGCAATACTTTCTTTGAAATATTTTGCTTTTAAAAAGAAATAAAATTTAATATTTAATGTTCTCGTGAAAAATATATACAAAAACACATGTTCTGACATCAGTTTCTGATGTATTAAGCATTATCATTGTCTCCGTAAATGCTAAAGCAATGATAAACAATGATAAAATGACCCTACTGTGAACTACAAAAATAATAATCCTCTGCAGGAAAAATCAAGATCATATATACAAAGCTAACACCTCAGGGACCATAGCCTGCTGCTGCTTAACAGTCATATCACTCTAAACAGCCAGATAACAGACACAGGGCTAATTACAGGTTATCATTTATTATTCGATTAGACACAAGCTAATGATAAAGTAGAGCCATTCAGGAGGAGAAACGAGTGAAGCCAAGCTATAACGTTGTAAGGTTTGAATTCCTACCATCTGCCATCTGGGGATTTTTAAAAGGAAATTTCTTTGAAAAGATTGCTGCTAAATGTTTTTCATTAGAGACAAACAACACATTAAATAATGAATTATTAATAAATGTATGCAGTGAAACGGGAATATACCAGACATAATTAATAAACAAAGGATGGACATTTTGCAGAGATGTGACACATGTGGGCCAAAAGATTTCTTTCTGTGTGTGTGTGTGTGTGCGTGCGTGCGTGTGTGTGCGTGCGTGCGTGCGTGCGTGCGTGCGTGCGTGCGTGCGTGCGTGCGTGCGTGCGTGCGTGTGTGTGTGTGTGTGTATGTGTGTGTGCGCATGAAATTCTGAAATTTTCTGCTTCTGACTTGGAAGTAAAAACAGATTTTTCTAATAAAACACATTAACCCTTCTGAATAATCTAGGAACCCCTCATGGTTATCAGTAGAGAGAAAAGCCCCCGTAAGAGTAAAATGGTGAATTATAGACTTTTTTCCCCCAATACTGGATAATTAAAGATGCATCTGTTTAGTCCTTGTTCTTGGGTAGTGTGGCAACTAGTCTGGACAGAAACATGCAGAGAAAACTGGGAAATCACTATCAGACCATACAATCACATGCTGTAAACTCACTGTTTTTACTTACCTTGCAGGACAGCCACCAGTCCAGTGCTGATGCCAGACACGATGTCACCGAGCAGCCACTGTTTGATCTGGTAGATTTTCACCCAGCCAATGATCGGCAGAAGGGACAGGGCTGCGTTCTTGGCTCTTTTGGCATCCCATCTACAGTGATATAATAAAGCATTACGTCCACGTTAAATAGGAAGTAGAAGATGGAGCACTGACTACATCTGATGTTCTGATTTTCTAGATTTGATCAAATCTAGATTCAACATTCTGACAGTGTAATAGAGCTGGTTACTGATTTTTAACATGTTCCTGAAGGAAAGTGTTTGACAGAGGTGGAAAGAAAACTAAGCAGAAACAGTCAAGTAGTTAAATACTTCTTTGACTATTTCTATTTGATGTTGCATTATACATTAAAAAAAACTAGTGTACTTTTTCGCCCACTGAATTTAATTAACATCTATAGTTTGTAGTTTACTTTGCAGAAGTAAGAAGTTAAGAGTTTACACAAAGCCACACATATGCTGCTGCTCTGGAGCAAGAAGCAGAAAGAGGAAAACTTTACAGAATAGACACAAACTTTGACTATGATGCTGACTCACTTTAGCTTTAGCTGAAGCTTCATATAAGCCACAATCAACATTAGGAATGTGCAGAGGAAAAGCCTCAACGTCAATATGGAGATTAGGAATATGAAGTACAGTTGCTGAAACCTGCTTTCCAGTGTTTAACCCTTTCCATCCTGGGCACATTCAGTGAGGAGGTTGACTAGTAGTGCTATGATTGAAATTTCACCTGAGCTGCAGTAAATTTAGGATTTTCAGAACATGTTCAACAACATCAGTGTTGCTGACTCTTTATAAGGCTGTCATCACACTGCAATTTACAGTTTTAATTCAGATACAACTAAAAAAAATCTTCTCAGCTTTCTCACAGAGCCCAAGGTTGTTCATTTTGGTTTTATAGTTATGGTGCTCTTACTGATTTATTTCATGTTAAAACTAAATCAAAAGTGTTTCAAAATTGACTTTTTAAAAAAGTTATCTTTTAAAGATCTAAACACTCCTTCTGCCACTGCTCCTTGTATCTGCAGATCAGTTAAAGGATAAAGTAACTGTAATACAATAACGCCTAGAATAGCAGGTGGCTAAGTACCAACTTCCAAAGACACTTCAACTACCGGTTCCATAAAAACACAATTTTAAGGTTCAACATTGGTGACTGCAAAGAGAAGAAAATAAGATAAAGAATATGGCTAAAATAAATGAATTATCCACTTTAAAAATAATAAAGTCCAATTAATATTATTCTTAAAATTTGTGGACCACTACTAAATCTCATTTAGGTCATTTATATTGTATACAAACAACTGCTACAAGGTTTTACAGACTATGAAGTCCTTTAGACAGGTGTTTTGGACAGTGTTGATAATATCTCAGCTTATTTTTAAGATTTCAGTCCTCAGAATGTTGTCAGATAAAGTTTGTATCGTCTGTGTGAACAGTGTAATGTTGGTTTTAGTGCCAAAACATCAATATAAACAAGGTGGTGAATTTTTGGTTCTTCTATAAACAGATATAATGTTTTGAACATTAAAGTCTGGGTCTTTGGCACTGACTAAAGAATTATTTTTATGTTACTGTAAATAAAGGAATGACCCAACCAATCTTTTCAAAACCTGCCTTTAACCGTCTGACTCTGACCTCAGTTTAAACTGTAAAACCTGAGGCAAAAGTTAAACAAGTGTAGATTAGAATATGATTGATTGATGATTTGCAAAACAAATTTTAGCAGATGGCAATGAGTACACATTACACTTAAAACTAAAGAAGCTTCCCCTGTTTCAGTATCCCCAAATTCCCATTAATTATTTTAACATTCATTCAAAAGCACCACAAGCTCCTTACGTGAAGTATTGCTTGATGTGGTCCAGGATGGTTTTGCGTTGTCTGTAGACCTTCTCGTGCTCTTCAGCAAAGGCTTCCTCTGAGTACAGCGGTCTGGTCACCACATACTGCGTCGCTGCCGTTCGCTTCATGTCGCCTCTGATGCCTGGAGGTCCTCTGCTTCCTCTCTATGTACTTCTGAGATTTATTAATCACATTAGCTTAGCAAGAGGTTCCTGTCTTGCTTTTGAACATCACTTATCAAAGAACATTAAGAGTAAACAACAAAGGTCCAGACCCCTAAATACAGGCAGAGCCCATGAGACAGGTCAGGATTTGTCAGGCTCTATTAGAACTCTAGAAACAGATTAACACCAGAGAGGAGTGTTCTGAATTTTGGCGCTGAAATGTCTCAGCTCCCTGACTTTAACAACAATCAGTTTTGCTTTTCAAGATCTAGATCACTTAAGAAAATATTAGCACTCTTCAACTGGAGCCCGAATATATAAGGACCACAGGAGTTTCTTCTTATGATGATGATTTTAGACACAGAATTTGGAATTCTCTAATGGCCAAGTGGCTAGGGCACATGTCACATGGGTGTAAATGCTGTGAGCAGGGAGTCCCTGGTTCCCTTTCCAACCAGATAGACCCCTACTGCACTTCATCCCCCTGCTCTCTCCCCAGATTCTCTGTCCGTCCGGTAAAATGCCCCAAAAATATCAAAATGCTTTTCCCTGTCTACATTTAATGTACTGCAGCCCACATACCTGACAGCGTCTAATCTGTTTCAAATCCAAAGCTTCCACGTTCTCCTCCTCTTGCTCCAGCACTTGGAGATCAACTGGGACCTCAGACAGAGTTGCCATCAATAAATGCCACCTCTGCTGCTTATCATGACTGTAATCATTAACAGCAATTATGATGAAGTCCCTGCTTCACACAACCACTGGACGCCTGCCTTATCCTTGACCATTGTTCCAACTGATATCGGTAACACCCAACTTTCAGTGAGGGAGGATGTGGACAGGACAGACAGGACAGGACAGGTCATTGTTATGAAGTGGAAATCGAGCAGCTTTTCAGGAGGGGGAACAGCGCTAAAGGCTGGCTGCACTGGAGGAATAAAAATAGTTTGTGTGCTGCAGGAACTAGGATTGTTTGAGGGAAAAGTGTTCAGTGCCAGGGCTGTGTTTCCTAAACTTTTTTTTATCCTCTGTGATAATCACATCTCCAGCATAAAAGTTTATTACAACATAACAGGTGACAAATCACAAGTCAACGTAAACCTTTACTGGCCTTTATTGTTTTTCCTGGACAGAAGAGAGAATGAACAGCAAAAAGTCTTCCTTAAATTTTAGCTAGAAGCAGCCAAACTGATAAGAAAGAGCAGAAACTGTAGGAGTACAAGGTGTGTGTGTGTGTGTGTGTGTGTGTGTGTGTGTGTGTGTGTGTGTGTGTGTGTGTGTGTGTGTGTGTGTGTGTGTGTGTGTGTGTGTTGCTCACTGGTTTCATTATATTTAGCTGGAATGCAAACATTACAGGAAAGTGTGTGAATGACCTTATCGAAGTGTCTGTTCAGAATTAAGTGGAGGTTAGTCCTGCCTTCACTGTTTGTAGAGGATCAAGCCCAGTTTAGGCCTGGTTCATGGGAAATGTGTGTTTCTGTGTGAGTTTGCATGTCTGTGTGAATGTAGATACCTGAACACATCCCTCTGAGGAAATTTACAGTTCTACAATTTCATTTAGCAGACGCTTTTATCCAAAGTGACATACATCTGAGAGTAGATACAACACAAGCAAGGATCTAGTCAGGAGAAAACAACCTGGATAAGAGCCATAAAACAAGCTCAAGTGTAACTTAACCTCAGGTTTTTGACTTTTAATCCACATTTTGTAACCCAACAGCTATGATGTGTCATCTTAAACCCAGGTAAACTTCCAGTCTCACACATGAGACTAATAACGATAAAGTGTTGCGATCTGATTGTATTGCTATGATCACATGTTTTTGGCCACCCTTTGGTCTGTCATTTATGCTGGGTGATAGGTGGCAGCACAGTAATTAATATCTGATAAGTGGTGACGCAGTGACCTCTTGTCACTTACACCAAGGCCGAGAACTTTCCACTTGGAAGGCATTTATTTGTATCAACAAAAGAAACAATGAATTTATGGGTTCAAGGGTGTGTCGTATACGCAAACTGTAGAAATTTTTTGTGACATTTAACTGAAGACAGGCTCATCGAGCCTCGATTATCTCCACATACTGAATTGGTGTACATGTTAGTGAAGCAACGGAGATAATCTGCTATTATAGTTATTAGGATTATTTCTAAAATAATCACAACTGTGATGAATGCATGACACATTGTATTTGCGCTATCATTTCTGGCCAGTTGGCTAACTACAGTAGAAAACTAATACTAGTTCAAAAACCAGCAGTTAGCATATCATTAACCAGCCATTGTGTTAGTATCACATGCTCCCAGTTATGTTTTTAAAATCTCTGTTTACAGCTACATGCACCGTGTAAAGCTGCAGTTGTTTTGTAATGCATTGTATTGTACTATGGTGTACTATAGTTCACAATGGTGAACTGTAAATGTGTTCTTGATCTGGCCAGTTGTTGAAAGGATTTTTCTTGACCAGGGAAATGATTCTTCTGTCATCCACCACACTGGTTTTCTGTGGTCTTCTGGGATTTTTGGTGTTGCTAAGTTCACCAGGTCATTCTTTCTTTTTAAGAATGTACTAAACAGTTGATTTGGCCACTCCTATTGTTTTTGCTATCTCTCTGATGGGTTTGTTTTTATTTTTCAGCCTAATGATGGCTTGCTTCACTGATAGTGATCATCTTTGGACTTCATATTGAGAGTTGACCTCACCAGACTCCAAATACAAATACCACACTAGAACTCTAGACTTTTTATCTGATCCTTGTAAATGTAATAATGAGGGAGTAACACACACCATGGGTCAGCTGAGCAACCAATTATCCAATTACTTTTGGTCCCTTAAAAAGGTGGAGGGTAGATATAAAATGTATTGTAATTCCTCCATTGTTAACCCTGAAATTAAGGCTGAAAGTCTGCACTTAAAGCACATCTTGATTGCTTCATTTCAGATCCATTTGGTGGTATACAGAGGCAAAATGCTGAAAACTGTATCAATGTCCAAATATTTATGGACCTGACTGTATATATCTAAAGTAATCAGTGCAGTAGTTGCAGAGGTTACAGTAAACCCACTGACAATATCAATGTTGTATTAGACCCAAGACACTAGTAAGGCTAAAGATGTAAAGCATGAATCATTGTATTTTCTGCAGGAATTCCTATATTAATGAAAAAGAGTTACAGAAGAAGTCACCTGTAAACAATGTGAATGATACTCATCAATCTGAAATCCACCAAGACAGAATTTTACAAACAAAAGTATGCAATTTTTTGTTGTTGTTGTTTTTGCATTTTGAGTCACGCTGACAACAAGAGCATTTTGTGATCAACATTTTCTGACAAATGTTTGCTCTTCTGAGCCTGACACAACCAGACACATCCAACTATTTCATTCCAACTAGTTGAGCAGTCATAATGTATTTGCGATTTCCCTCTCCTTTCAAGCCAGCTCTGTCTGTCTGAATGTAACACACACGAGAAACACTACAAAAAAAGCTGTTACTAATAAAGAAAATCACCACAACATGTAACAGGTAAACACACATGAACAAGCAAAGTAATGAATGCACTGTGCACTAGAACTATAGTATATAACAACTGTGTGGTTCTATCTATGTGTGCTATCTGTTGCTTATCAGGCAGAAGTAAATATACTGTTCTGACAATTTATAACAAAACAGGTCAACAGTGTCAGCATGTAAATTTAATTAGTGTGTTGTCTGTGTTCTTCCTCAAAAACCAGCAAATTCCAGAGAACAGGAACAACTTGCAACTTTAATACTCAGTGTCCTGGATTGTTCTGCTAGTGTGAACAGGATGTGATGAGGCAGATCGACTGGATGTACATTCAGAGAAAAGTAGGTCAGTGGGACGTAATTGATGTTGCAACACTGTAACAGTTCTAGTTGTAATGACTGATCTTTTAAAATAAGAGCTGTAAAAATCTTCTCTAACAGAGACACCTCTGAAGGGACAAAGAGACCGACTTCTGTATAAACGTGAAACTGAGGCTTTAGGGACGTGGAGTCCAACAACACACAAAAACACAAAACAGATGCACAATGGCGCACTTAATGTTTATGCCTGATTTTCCACGGAGAGCTCTACACCACATTATCATCTGTTTATCTGAGGAATGTGTCTAAATGTTGAGGAAATAAGCCTGAAGACTGCTGCAGGATTTTCTGGATTCTGCACTTTTTTGTAGAAGCAGAGGAGGTCATTTGGGGATTTCACCCATTTCCAAGATGTGTGGAGAAGTGGAAAGCCTGGAGTTATAACCTCCAACAGAGAAATCTGCATTGCAACCTACGGCATGGAGTTTGCAAGACGCTGGCATTTTCTGGGATTTTTGGAGAAGTTGCATTTAAAAAGGAATCCTATAAAACCCCTACAAAAATTCATAATTTTAAAAAAAAAAAAAAAAAAAAGCTTTTTATCCTTAACTCTATTGTATATTTCATTTCACCAATGAAAGTGAGATAAATCTGTTAAGATTACATGCATTTATAGGAGAATCACTTTAATTTTTAAAAAATTAAACGCTATTTAACTTTTCATTTCCTCAAGTTTGGCACAAATGTTCAGTTCCAGTAAAAATGATCTGATCAGATTTTGGTGGTCAAAGTGACCTGTGACCTCCTAAAACACTTTTTTTTTTTTTTTTGCATAACTCAGGAATTTCCACACTAGTAATGACAACTTATAAGTTTAAAAACAAGATAGAAGTATGAGGTAATTACATTTTATATCCAAAAGGTCAACTTCAATGTGATGTCACAATGTTTTACAAAAGCATTTTTCTGCCCCATATTTACCACATTTAACTCAGGAACAGAAGTCAGGCTGTGACTATACTTTACCGTTGGTCAGATAATAAATTGGCCACATTAATCTTGAAACTGTGGGGATTCTACAGATCTTCTGTGCTGCTGAGTTGAAGATGTTCATAAAGCATCCGTGCTGTAGAATTTCTAGCTTCTTTGCAGCAACATCCATATTTAAAGAACTGTCTACTGCTATGGTTACCATTTTCTGTTCTGTCAGAATCAGCTTTATTGGCTAAATATGTGAACAAGAACAAGGAATTTCAATTCAATTCAATATTATTTATATAGCACCAATTACAGGTCAAATTGTCTCAAGACACTTTACAGAACCCATATGCCTGAACCCCTAGAGCATCCCTAAGCCATCAGTGGCAAGAAAAATACTGTTTTAACAGGGAAAACACCTTGAACAGAATTTGAAGAGTTGCCGCCAACACAAACCTGCAGCCTGAAAAACTCCATAAACTCTGCATACTTGTGACTTCGGTATGACTGGAACATCGCAACCTCCCGCTGCATCAGCAGAGCAAAAAAGATCTGGGCAGACAGCACACACCCTGGTCAGAAGCTGTTCAGCCTGCTGCCATCAGGGAAGAGACTGAGGTCCACAAAATGCAGGACAAACTGGCTTAGGAACAGTTTCTACCCATGGTCCATCAGACTCCTGAACTCCTAACACTTGTCTACCTAAATGCACAATGCCACTTTTTGCTGCTATCGTGCAATTTCATAACATATTTATCATATTCTACTGGTTATTATTCCATTTCATCTACCTCCCATATTGCACATATCTGGCCTCCTTTGCAGATTGTCTTTTTTAATATTGTTTTGTTATATATGTACATTTGATTCTATTATTTAATGTTGATATTTTATTTCTTATTGCTTGTTGTTGTGCACCGTCCAGTGGAAGCTATTTATATTTTCATCATGCCATGTATGATGACAATAAAGCCATTCTAATTCTAATTCTAATTGGGTGCTTGGTAAGGTTTATTTCACAAAAGCTGCTCTGTCTTTGTTTCTCTCAATGAAGGTACACACTTAAAAATGTTCACTAAATATGTCATGTCAGTCTGGAAAGACTTGGACATAAACTACAACTTGACTGGTTGACAGGGGTGTACCGTTGCAAGGAGGTAATTCTAGTACCTCTGCCAAGGAATGCAGCGGAGGTTATGTGACGTTCAGCATATGTCTGTCTGTTAGCAACAGACTCAAAAACGGACTAACAGATTTGGATGAACTTTTTAGGGAAGATCAGAAATGACACAAGGACCAAGTGATTAGATTTTGGCAGTGATGTGGCTTATAGTCTGGATCCATGGATTTGTTCAAGATTTCTGTATCATTGTGAGACAGCAGCATGGTGTCACTGTAACTATGACAACAAGTAAACACTACATCAGCTGCCTGCTGATGATCACATGATTGTGATCCCACTACAAATCCACCACTTATCGGGACTTATCCATCGGAAATGATACAAGGAGCAATTGATTAAATTGTGGGGGTGTTTCTGAGTCCCATCAATTCCTGCCACCCGCTACATATTTTGTTTGTGGCTATATTAAATGGCCACATTCTATATTGCCGTGATTCCTGATCATCAGTAACTAATAAACAAATGCTGCATTTCTAAAAAAAAACAAAAGTTGTATTTCTGACAATGCCATATGTGGGGGAATAAACAGCCTTGGCGCAGTACTGCGCTCTCTGAGTGCTTTTCTAGTTTTCATCTGTACTTGTTTTTTGATGTCTAAAAGCTTCAAAAACTGAGAGCTACCAGACAACAGCACTGAATTTACATGTTACCACATTACAATTTAACTGCCATCCACACCACTGATGTGATACTAGAGTAGCCAACCACCATTTATTGGAAAGAAACTGGAATTATGCTTGATGTAGTGGTAGTTCTGCTTTGCACCCTAAACCCATAGCTGTCATGTTCACACCATATCTGTGATGTAATACTGAGCCAGCATGCACAATAGCAGTCCTGTGAAATAAAAGCAGCTAAATAGAATTCAGTCATCAATCATTTTCTAATTTACATCAGTGTACATCAAAATGTTTTCTGCGAGAAACCAATTTCTACATTTACACGATTTTTGCAGCCATACTGGGTCTTTTCTGATCAGAAGATCACATGTAAGAGCTGAAAAGATCAGGTGAGGCACATCTAAGAGAGCTGTAATGATTAATCATATCTGATCTACAGACGATAAACATTATCAACACTTGTTGCTCCCTGTATATACTCTTATCTGTTCGTAGTTTTGATTTTACAGATTAAAAGTTGAGAGAAACACAATGTATATACTCAGTAGATAAGTGTACAGGAGCCACTAATGCTTGTATTCCACATTCTGAAAACCTGATTGACAACAAAATGCAATCAGAAAACTGATCAAAATAAATGCTCCTTTCAGTAATTTTCCATCAGCATGTTTGTGTGCACTGGAGATCATTAGCGGACACAGCATGACACATGAAATATGCTTTTATGACAAAGACTTTACACTTATTATGGTCAATAAATGAATAAATGGCGTAAACCACTGATGGAGAAATGGTTGACAGGCACAAGAACTATTTGTTATGCCGAGCTTCTGCTTAATGTCATAGATAACAAGTTTAATCAAAGATTATACACAATAAAGTGCTAATAGCTATCAACAGCAGACTTTTTAAAGCTTCCAGTTCCGACAAAACAATTCATAAAGTAAAACTAAAATGTCTTGATTGAACAAATTTACAGTAACATGAGGATGCAGAGAAAATGTGATCAGTTAAACAGCCACTTACTGATGCAGACAGGTCGCTGAAGTTGGAGTCTGTCGTTGCTCTGATATTTCTCCGCTAGCCTCAGTGTCGTTGTAGACTCAAAAGAAGTGTGATACAGCAAAAAAAAAAAAAAAAAACTAAACAAATTACCACAAACAGTAGTGGTGTACATGGAAAGAGTGTTTTCTTGGTGTAGGTGTGTGTGCAGGAGAAAGTTGTGTATGTGAGCATGTTCTCCACTGTGACTAATGTTACCAACCATGCAATGCTGCTGTCCTGTGGCTGCAGCAATCATGCTTGAGGTCAGTAAACATTGTTCGACCACTGGTGGATATCCAGACCCTCGGGCCTTTCCACAGGTATGACTGCCAACAAGGGGTGCAAAGTTTAAAAAAAAACAAAAACAACAAATGTAACAGGAGTAGCTTTAAAATGAGTCATGTTGAAGCTTCAAGCGTAAAATGTAACTAAATTCAGATCAAAGCTTGCTATTACAAACCAATATTGAGGACACAAAGTTTAAACTTGATTTATTTAAAGCTCTGGGTAAACTTCAGGGAAAATCTAATTACAAAGATGCAGAGGGCCTGCTGCAAAATCCATACATTCACAGTAATACATTTTCACTTTAAATTGACTGTCCAGGTGGCCATTTTAAAAACTAAATTTTCATCCACACTAACAAGCCTGAAAACTTGTATTACATGACCACTGACAAACACTGTATTTGCATGCCAGTGTAAACACAAAGCACAGCTGGTTAATCAGTGGTAGAGCCACATGAATGGAATGAGATGAGTCATGGGAGGACATGTACTGGCAGATAAAACCCAATCACATCTGTTTCAGTAAGCCTTAAACTGAATTTACTATTTTGATGAAAGGCCAAAATAGTAAAAAGTTACATAAAGAAAAACATCTATATATGTGAGGCCTTTGTGTAATCATTAAAAGCAACTGTCTTTTGAAGCACAATATCATGGAAAACAGTAAGAATGGAGTAAACTTTATTTTATTGCATGCAGCATGAGGTGGCATCAGTGTTTACAGGAATGCGCCTGTAATCTGCCTTTTATTTCTCCTTTCTGTTTCCATTGTGGTTTAAAATTAAACACCTCTAACTGCAATGCTAATTCAGAGTCTACCAAAACAATGACAAATAGTAGCTACTAGAGTTAATTCCAGCTCTCTGAGCAAATAGGGGGAAAAAAAAACTGTTTAACTTTGTTGTGTTGACCTATTCTACTGTTCAAAAGTTAGAATTTTTTTTTTTTTAAAAAACAGCTTTTTTTTTTCAATGAAGATAACATTAAATGAATGATAAATCCAGTCTAGACACTATTAATGTTGTAAATGACTATTCTAGGTGGAAATGGCTGATTTTTAATGGAATATCTCCATAGGGGTACAGAGGAACATTTCCAGCAACCATCACTCCTGTGTTCTAATGCTACATTGTGTTAGCTAATGGTGTTGAAAGGCTCATTGATGATTAGAAAACCCTTGTGCAGTTATGTTAGCACATGAATAAAAGTGTGAGTTTTCATGGAAAACATGAAATCGTCTGTATGACCCCAAACTTTTGAACAGTAGTGTATATAGTTAATTTTAAATTGTTGATGGTGATGTTAGAGAGGAGAAATCTGCTACTTGATGAGGACATCAAGGCACTCATTGTCCTCTCCAAGTTCAACCAATCAATGTTGAGGCCTCCATAACAGTTTTTCAGGGATGCTCAGAAAAATCTCCCCTGCAGTATATCTCCCCCAAAAATGGTCGAGAAAGAGGTTCCTTATGGGTGATTTTTGCAATTGGAACATTCACAAAATTTCTGGTCTCCATAACACAGTTTTGCTATAGAACTCCTGCAGTGAAAAATGGCCTGTAGTCCCAAATAAGAGAGATTTGTAGTGGACCTTAAACCACCCCAGTGTTCCTGGTATTCCCTTACAATTCTCCTTAAGTAGCTTCAGGTAACTTTTGTTCCAAATCTGACATTTCTGGACAATTTTAAAACATCCAAGACATTTCTACAATTATTAGGAAGATAGACATGTGTAATTGATACAATTTTACATATATAACTGCAATAAAATTGCATAACATAACCAGTACAGAGGAGCATACAATTTAGCAAATATGAAGAACTACATTAATACCTTAATGAATAATGACATTTTATTTATGTATCAGATTTACTTCAGACATGCCACAGTTTCATAAAAGGAAAGGAAAGGAATGAAAATAAACTCGGGTGTATGTATATTAAATCAATTTTTTTTTCCAGGAATTGCTATTATATTACAAGGAGTAACCATAGAATTGTATTGTTGAAGCCAAAATTTATTGTAATAGTAATCCAGTTACACATTAAAAGGACACAAATGAGTTGTGCCAAAGTTTTTGTATAGCAACTCTTTGCAAGAAGGTGAACAAACATATTCTGCAGATGCCACCTTAGTTCACGCATTTTCTGATTCCTTAAGTTTTCTTTGAAAGCAAAAGCAATTGCCTACAAGGCAAGGCACCTATAGAGGTCAGGGAACAGGAAGCCCTTTCACCCACACAATGCTGGCACTGTACTGAGGCTCTGAGTAAATGGTTTAACCTATAACTGCTGCAGAAATCAGTTCATGTTGAATAAAACAATATACCACATGCTGCCTGGACAGCAACTGATTAAGATGGATACACAGTGGAGCAAAAAGCTCCTATTTATCTCTTTATAGTTTTAAGTAGCACCATTGTGATTGGGGTCAGAACCACAGTAAACAGCATCTGATGATGACAAACGAAAAGCAATAGGGAAAATTAGGTTGATGTGATGCAGCAAAAAGACACCAAGGTAAACCAATCCCGTAAGCAATGTTATCTGAGTTCTTTTTCCAAAGCAATAAAATATGTTTTTACTGTACAGCCAAAAGTTAAACTTAAGGGAAAAGCAGAAGACAACTTAAGAGAGATAGCTGAATAACATCATGACAGTGTTTTAGTGTTTTAGGGCCACACTTTATTTCAGTGTACATGCATAAGAGTTTTTTTTTAATTTTATGAACTTTGTTTCAGGGCTGCACAGTGGCTCGGTGGTCAGCACTTCACCCTAAATCAGCTGGGATAGACTCCAGGCCCCCGTGACCCTAATGAGGATTAACCAGTGTGTAGATAATGGATGAACTTGGATGGATGAACTTAGTTTCATAAAAATATTGTTTTAGCTTCCACTTTCCTTAGACAATACCCAGATGTTTAAAGCTTGAACTCAAAATCTAAACCCACAGATTTCTGAAACACTTGTCGTCTGAGATTATACCAGACTGAAAGCTGAGACAAGTCAGGTGAGAACATGAGCTTCACAGATGAACCTCTCTGATGTCTGTTACATTTTTGTTGGACCTCTGGCACCACCACCTGACGTACCAACAGTTTTTATCTCAGGTGTGTAGTCCAGCATTCTCTGCTTAGAGCCACATAGTCACCATCTGCATTAGAGCCACAAACTGATTGTTCAAAAATGATTTAAAAAGCCCTGGACTGCAAGATGATAGGATTTATCCTTGGGTTTGTTCTTTCTAACACCCTGAAAGTCTGAATGTGTGTTTTTGAGACTGTCATCAGTACAGTGCAGAAGGTGGAAATGCTCAACCATAGTTTTGACTGCTTATTTTTCTTATATCTCCTAGCATATGAAAACACCATACAGAAACAATAACAAGGAAAAATCTTGATTTTTACCCCACAGAGTGTTGGGGTCTATCTCATTTGACTTACGGTAAATGCAGGGAACACCCTGGACAGGTCACCAGTTCATTCATATACATACATTCATATATTAAAAAGTTCCAATTTTGAAGAGTTACAAGTGTGCAATAATTATATTGTAAAATAATTAATACTGTGGTTATGTCGTATCTGGTTTTATTCATCGACTTCCTGCTTTATTTTGAATTTTTTTTTTTTTGTATGTCATGGATTGTTTTCTTCTTGTCTTACACTACATTATTCTGCCCTTGCCGATGCATTTATTCTCTTGTGTTTTTCCTCTTATGGTGTCAGTTTTCATTTGTCTTTACCTTCTGATATCCTTGGTTGACTTACTTGTTTGGATTTCATATGTAGTCACTGGCAATCTTCAGTTGCAGCTTCTTCCCTGCCAGCTCTTGTTCTGACTCCCCCTCTAAAATTAATAAAACGTGATCATTTGTTCATGGTTATACTTCCTGAGTGCTATGGTTGGGTTATTTTTCCTGAACTGTATATGACACTATTAGTCATCTGTGAGGCATTTTGAACTGCACTAACCTGTATGAAAGGTGCTATATAGATAATGTTTGATGTCATTCTTTTAATTTAATTTTTTTTAATTTTAAAGTACATGTATGATTGTATTGTTTGTCTCTATGTGTAGCCCTGTGTTAGATTGGTGATCTGTCCAGGGTGTCCCCTGCCTTCACCCTAAGTCAGCTGGGATAAACTCCAGCCCCCATGACCCTAATGAGGATTAAGCGGTGTATAGAAAGTGGATGGATGGATGGATGGATGGATGGATGGATGATTGTTTGGACCACTGCAATCATAGAAACTTTATTTATGTCATTGCTCAATATGTTCTTCATACTTTTATTTTTTCTCCAATACTCTTTCCCATGTAACTCTTACCCCGTTGTTACACCTGCTGCATCTATGAATATGTAAGTGTCTGTGTGACATAGATTTTATCGTCTCTCCAGGAGTCTGCAGTGACTGTGGTAATATGTGTGGCATAGCTGTTTCACCTCTCCATTGCTTTGTTACAAACCACCACTGTATTCTATCACCTCTGTCAGATGAACAGTGTTCATGACAAACTACAATATATATTAGCATTTAATTCAATTCTCAACATGGCAGAATGTGTTAATTTATGGATGTAACACCTTTTTATTTTGGGACGGTATACTCTGTTGTATATATGAACAATAGGTATCGCCGTATTCAACACATACACACTATTGCTCTTGTAGTGTCACTGTTGCATGGACTCCTGTACACTTTGGGAAATGACTAAATTTAAGTCGCCAGACCTTCCTGACCAGTGATAAAACATTTTTAGCATTTATGCTCCAAGGTGCTGGGACAGTCTGCCTGGTGACCTGAGATCAGCTGGAAGTGTTGAAATCTTTAAGTGTTAAGTGAAGAAATATTTTTTGAGTCTGATTCTTGACAGAGCATGGTTTCTAGATTTTGTTACCTTTTGTTCAGTTATTTTTAATGTTGTGAATTTGCATTATATTATTTTTTTTTTTATAATGTACACTACATTCAAAAGTTTGGGGTCATGTTTTCCATGAAAACTCACACTTTTATTCATGTGCTAACATAATTAAACAAGGGTTTTCTAATCATCAGTTAGCCTTTCAACACCATTAGTTAACACAATGTAGCATTAGAACACAGGAGTGATGGTTGCTGGAAATATTCCTCTGTACCCCTATGGAGATATTCCATTAAAAATCTGCCGTTTCCAGCTAGAATAGTAAGTTACCACATTAATAATGTCTAAACTGGATTTATCATTCATTTATTGTCATCTTCATTGAGAAAATTTGCTTTTCTTAAAAAAAAGGACATTTGTAAGCGACTCCAAACTTTTGAACGGTAGTGTATATATTTTATTATTTGGATGTTTTGTCATTTTTATCTTTTAAATCTACATGAGAAAGTCTACTTCATTTTATCTGCTTATTATTCATCAACTACTTTGAAAGCTGCTATACAAATAATATTTAATTGACAGGGAGGCCAGAGAAGCTGTGCTGAATGCTGGTCCTTGAGAGTGGAGGTGATGCCACGATCCAGGAGCCTGGTTCAACTACTGCAGTTGGAGTGTACAGGAAGGTCTAGGTCCCCTCAGGCAACATGGAGGTGGTCTCCCCTGATCCAGCCTCATCTGTCATGAAGTGAGGGGTATGGAGAGGTTTGCAGGCTTCCAGAATTTGGCCTTCAACTGAAAAAGTGGTGAGAGTGCTGAGGAGAGCCAAAGCAAAAAGTAAAAGACTGGAGGGGACAGACTGGAAAAGGGATGGAGTGGGACAGCGGAGGAGGTAGAAGAGGATGGGGCTCCAGAGCAGAGAGGTGCATGGGGGCCTTATGAAGCAGACTGTGGTAAAGTCATGTGACCTGCTGTCACCAGGGCTGGGCCTGGACTTTACTCCAGGTGTACTCATGCTGTCGTCACAAGAGACCGAACAGGCCATTGACATTGCCCTTTTCTTGGGCGGAACAGATGGACAGTAACAGTCGCCACTTGCAATCAGAAAGGGAACAGGTTTTATTTTTTTTTTCAAGTCCACTAAAGAGCTTGAAATGGTACAAAGGTAAATGGTTAAATAAATCTGAAAAATCTAAACATGTTTTTTAAAATTATAATATATCAAAAACTTGTAATCAAAAAGCAAATAATAAATTTAATATGGTAAAAAATAGCAAGTATTCAAACATTTTTCAAAACATATTTACAAATCTTCAAAAAATATCAAAAGATCAAAAATGTCAAGAATAAATCTGTAAGTTTGTACTGTATTTTTAAAACTTTTATTTATTGTGTTTAATTTTCATCTCAAAAATCTGTCATAATGGAGCAGAAAAAAACAATATTTCTCTCTGAGATGTGGTGGAGTGAAAGAAGAAAGTAACACAACATGGAAATACTCAAATGCACTCAAGTACATGACCTGAGTAAATGTACTCAGTTACTTTCCAGCAATGTTTGTTTCTCACTGGATGCTGGCTGATGTAGAATATTTGCTGATGGAGGTTGACTGTTTAAATCCAGCAGGTGGAGACGTTTCCTCATATTTGATGCAGAAAACAGAAACAGATTCAAGCAGCAGATATCTGAAATAACTTTCAGCTTTTTAATCTCATTGAAACAAGAGTTTGACCTGCAGATGAGAAGCTACATCACTGTGCTTGTGAGTGGAAATTACACACAAACAATTGAACTTACAGTTTACTTTACAGCTATAACTGCACTTTCTCCATTTCAAAAGGCCAGTAAAACTTAAAATTATTCATAATCTTTCCAGATATTGGAAATGTCCCATCCTTGAGCTTACATTAATAAAAACAAGAAAGCCACTCAGAGAGCAGTACTCCGCCAAGGCTGCACAGTCGTATCATTTCCAATAGATAAGTCCCGATAAGTCCTCAGTGGTGGATTTGTAGTAGGATCACAATCATGTGATCGTCAGCAGGCAACTGACGTAGTGTTCATTTGTTGTCATAGTTACAGTGACGCCATGCTGCTATCTCATAGTGATACAGAAATTTTTAACAAATCCGTGGATCCAGACTATAAGTCGCATCACTGCCAAAATCTAATCACTTGGTCCTTGTATCATTTCTGACCGTCCTTGAAAATTTCATCGAAATCCGTTTTTGAGCAATGTTGCTAACAGACAGATGAACGAATGTATGCCAATCGTAACATAACTCCACCGCCTTTCTTGGTGGAGTAATGATTATTGTGTTATTCTATTATTATTCTATTATTATTATTATTATTATTATTATTATTATTATTATTATTATTATTAATTATTATGTGTGGCTGGTGGGTATTATAATGGCCAAGGGTTGACCGATAGCAACAGATCTATCAACCATCCATCCATCCATTATCTATACACCGCTTCATCTTCATTAGGGTCATGGGGGGCTGGACTCTGTCCCAGCTGACTTTGGGTGAAGGCAGGGGACACCTGGACAGGTCACCAGTCTATCACAGGGCTACATATAGAGACAAACACTCACACTCACAATCACACCTACGGACAATTCAGAATCACCAGTTAACCTCTGCATGTTTTTGGACTGTGGGAGGAAGCACCCACATACTATGTTTCCGTGATTTCTGTTCATCAGTAACTAATAAACAAATGCTGCATTTCTGACAATGCCATATGGGGGAATGAACAGCCATGGCAGAGTGCTGCTCTCTGAGTGCTTTGGGGTCATTCCAGAATTGGAGGACATTTGGGCTTCATTAAAAAAAAAAAAACAAAACAAAAACCTTCTCTTTTGCAATTTTCTGCTCCATATTGATCAGTAATAGGTGATAAACTATGAAAGGCATGATTAGCTCAGCTTACACATCAATGGTAGCACTTTTATTCCATGTTTTATTTGTTGTTTGCTAACCCTACTCTAATCACAAAAACAGGGTTGCTAATCCATGCTAATGTTAGCTTTTTCTCAGCAGTAGAAGCTAGATATTTAGCTAGCTGTTACTGCTGACCAAGAGGACAAACTGACTGATGGAAAACAGTCAAAAGAATTAGTCTGATCCTGATAATATGAGGTAGAGTGAGACATTCAATCATCTGACAATGTTATGAAAATATGAAAAATAGAAGAGATGACGTAGTTTTGCTCTGCCCATTCTTTAGGAAAACTGTTTGATGATGTTAATTCCAGCGTTTCATGTGATTTACTGTTTTCTTCTTCTACCAGCTAAACAAATTATGATAACAGGGTTGTTGTGGGACGCACGTTCTATGCATAATAATTATTTAAAATATCATGTTGAATAAAAGAAATGTTCCCACAATTACAAGAGTCATCAATGACAAAATAATACCCCCAAAAAAGGAGTTTTAAAATTCATTTTAACTGTTTTGAGATTGTTTGTTCATCAGGGGGGTGGGACAAGAGAAAAATGGCATATTAGGGGCCACTCCAGACAAGTTTGGTATTTTAAAAAATATTTTCATTTTTTTCTCCTAGTTTATTTTTTAGACTTGGTCTCAGGACAAGTACATTTATAAAACCACTGCATGTTTTAGTATTTTGTACATAGATTATTTGAAATTTGATGGATGGAACATAAAATGTCCTCCAATTCTGGAATGACCCTTTTCTAGTTTAGTACTATTATATGTTTAAACTGACAGAACCTACCCTCTGTAAAATACTAAAATACACTCATTTTAATTCCTTGTAGGAGAAATATACATGTTAAATTTTTAAATATATATATTCCCAAATACCTCCTCAATGTAGATGGACAGATGACAGATGCAGCCAACATTGAAACAGCTGGGTTGTATTTACCGAATCCTGGACAGCAACAAGTTTCTTTCCCAAGTAATCCCATTGCACATGTCCATAGCAAAACCCCCAGTTATCCCATAGAATTGTAAGTTTCATACAATTAAAGTGTTACATGACATAAAAGTACAGTCGGCTAACATTCCACTTGCACAAGCTTCATAGCAGAGTATTCAGGTCCGGTCAGCAGTCGTATTTAATGTTGTGGTTGATTAGTGAACATGCACTGGTCTTCAAAGTCCATCACCTGTTAAGATTGCATTTTATCCAATTAATCTATGTATCAGAGAATGTATATCTTACAGATTGATTCACGCAAAATTCATATAGGTAAGTGATGATGGAGTATGACATCAGCAGTTACTTCAAGCAGTACAAGCATGCTCTCTCCTTGCCTGGGTCAGGACGGCACCTGGTGAACCTTTTTCATTTTAAATAGGATGAAGAAACCAGAGGGCCTAAAATATCAGTTATACTGTGCTCAAAAAACTGTTTTAAAATGACGCAAACGCTACTTTTTGTATATTTCAGTTCACCTGCCCTCTTAATATAAAAAAGTTTTTCTATTTGTGATGTTGGTCATTAACACATCACTGTGAATAAACATTCAAAATATTTAATTCTTGGACAACGCACTTTCTCCAAATCCAATTAGGGACTTTTGATATCAACTTTCATGCTTGTGAAATGTGAAAATAACATATAGAGCATACAACATTTTAATACTGTGGAATCTGTTAGACTGAAGGACAACTGGGTGACGCATTTAAATGACTGGGTTATTTAAGGGTAGCACTGTTTCCATTTTCTTCACATAGATACCTATTCTTTGTATTATTCTCCATTTAATTGAAGTGTCAATCATAAAAATAGTTTAAAAAAAAAAAAACACACATTTTCCCAGATTTCTTTATTTAGGAAGAGTGTCCTCTTAACATCTTAAATAGTAAATCAAAATTTCAGAGCACACTTCCATCTGATTCAGAAAAGAATACCCCAGTCATGTAATATTCATTTTAAACATTTAACTTTCTGGCCCCTCTTTTATGCAGACAGAAACATAAGCATTTTTTCATTTTAGCCTCAGACAATCGCAATTTTCAGTATCAAACACAAGTTATCTTAGCAACACACTTCCAATAATTGGCTATAAAACAAGCAGTCCCTACATTTACTCATAGTGGTGAGTGACAAATTATTACCTAACTATGATACACTGCTATTTATTGTTGTGAGAAAAAAAATGTGAAAGTCAGGAAAAAAAAACCATGTGATTGTTGATTGAAGAGATGAAGAATAAATGTTGGTTAAAGATATGTAAAACAAATGTTGCAGGTTGATTATGCTCCTTTTGCTGTTTTCTTGTATTTGAATAGCAATTGTTTTTATCTGACAAAGTTAGTAAGCGTGATAAAACAATCACCCTTACTAACTTTGTCAGATAAAAAGAATTGCTAATCAAATGTCGCTGTTGCAGAAGACAGTCTTGGGCATCCCTCTGAACAGAGAAAATGACATCATCAGCAGCAGAAAATAACAAATGAGCAACTGGGAATTTCCTGGTGGAGTAAAATAAAACATCTAATAAAGCAGTAAACTCACCAATCAGGGACTCCACTGACAGTTACATGTTTGACTCTGTGAAAAAAAGAAGAACAAAACGCATACAGAGATTGTTATATATATATATATTATATATTGTAGATATTTTAAAAAATAATGCTTTTTTTTACCTACTTCACATCAGCTTAGGGTAAGTTGCATGTATTTTGTGATACGTAATGTGATGTATAATAATACTGAAATTCTATTTACGTTTAGAGAACTATTCAGTCTTAGTAAAGTGCTTCCTGAATGTTTTGAAATTACAGGTTTCATTTATACATCTATTCATTTATGTACTACTTGCTGATTCAGTTTCTTTACACTAAATGTGTGTAGTACACACATTGTGGCCGTCTCTAACTCACCCCAAGCATAGTCAAGGGGCTTCCCTCCATTGTGAGTGACTCTGCAGGTGAACTTGGATCCACCCTGGGGCGTGAAGGGAACATTTCTGGTCAGATGGAAGTGCCAGTTGTGTTTGAAGGCCAGGTCAGTCTGCACGGCATTAGGGAGTTCCACACCATCCTTCATCAGCTGGATGGTGATGGCAGGGGGGTGGAAGTTGCTGACATGGCAAATCAGGGTGTTTTCCTTTCCAAACTCCCCTGGGTCACGGCTGTACACTTTAACCAGGGGTTGAGCTAAAGGCCATAAGGAAAGAGAAATTACAATGACTCACAGAGGCAGTCATTTTTTGAGATGCAACTCACTGTTTGAAATATTGAATGAAGCTTTCATCAGGGTTTGGTAGGACTGTCACTCTCATGACATTTTTTGAATGTCTATAATAACATTAAAAATAAAATGTAACAAACGAAAAACAACAAAACGGTGATTTTTACACTGCTTGAACTGAAAGCAGAGCAAAGTTGTAAACCGTGTCCATTTATGACTACAGACAACACATCATGGGATAAAAGTAAATATTTTCCACATGAGGATGGCATTGGATAATCAGCTAAACTGCATTTTTTTTAGTAGTGTGTGATACTGCAAGATTTGGTCTTGATCTGATATCAAGTAAATACAGGACCAATATCACCGATACTTCAGACTAACTTTTTCAGTAGTTCCAGACATTGTCAGTTGGTCACACCCACCTGGTTCCACCTGGTTACAGGGAAACGCCTCACCAGCTGTCTCATCACAGACACTACATTTACGACTTTGAAAAGAGTGAGATAAAACGTCCTCATTTCAGATTAGTCCCAGATGAAACTATAACTATAGTATCGATCTCATTACACTGGTATCGCTCAATATGAATACCAACGCTGGTATCAGTATTTGGATCGATCAGATCGCTATTATTTTTAGTTGGCCTAAACTCTCCCTAGTGAAGCAACTTCCGGCACAAAAAAAATGTGTTTTCATGCTGTTCATGTTGCCATTTTGTTAATTGCTTTAATCATTAGAGGAAATGGTTGCTGTAGTTATAAGAAATATGTACACAATAATGGTACATGACTTCAAACTTGAGCAGAAAATATAAAAACACATTTAAAAAGTATTTTTGACTTTAGTAGAGACCAGATTCTTACAGACAGTAAAATAAAAATATGATGGAACTCAGAACTCAACCAGGAGGTAACAAATAACCCAATTCTAGTACTGTTCCTGTGAGGCAGCGCCCCTGAAAAACAACAATGAAAGTACGGCTTGTGTTTTTGTGTTTGATGTTGACTGAACCTGCCTGTGTTGCCAGGGTCAACTAAAATCACTGCAACATTTAATCACTCTCATTTTGACAGGATTGTCAGGTGAATTTTAATTCCAAACCCATTATACATGGATTTACTGTCTTCACAAATGACGCATGAAAATGTGAAATTACAGTGAAAAAAAAAAGGTCTTGACTCTTTGCTCCACATGATTTTGAAAGTTTGGGGACATCGTAAAATTGAACTTTATTGTTTGACAGGAAGTAGATTACATCTAGGTGACCTGGTTTGCCCCATAATGGCGCAGTCACAGCACTGTGGCCATTACACGAAATCGAAACTGAATTGTTCGGGGAATTCCACTGAACGACAACAACGTTTTTTATGCTTCTCTTTTAAATTTGTTCCAAATAGTCACTTTAGTCTCTGGAAAGAAAAGATCCGATGTACGTAAATTCAGTTTTTCATCAAGTTGTACGCATTTTGTATACTGGCTAAAAGAACTATTTTACGATAGGTAGATTGAAAAAAAATGACTTACTGTATTTGGATTCTACTGCGCAGTAGAAAACAGCCAGAGTTAGGAACCAAAGAAGCTTCATCTTATTTGTTCGATTCCGCCTTTTAATGGAGATAAAGGTAGACGTCTGTTCCCACGTCGCCAGTAGAGCTCAACTAAAGTGAAAGTACGCAGCAACTCAATATAATCACACACTGTAAGACCGCCCACTTTAATGATGCAGCCCACCCATCCACCCTATCACTGACTTCTGTTGTGTTACCGGGTAGATTATGACGAAGCAGGTTTGGTTCACTGTGAACTGATAAAGGTTTTGGAAAATCCCCTAAAATCCCAGTCTCCACCTCAACAAGACAACAGATGAACTGAATTTTATTTAAATAAATTAATAACGCTTAAAATAATCAATAACTATTTTTATACCTCTTCTATCTTGTTCATAGACAATGCTGTGGGTAAAGCAGACCCCAGCAGGTGATCTGAGCATGTACAGCTTGTTGTTGACAACTTTCTATGTTTTTATGATTTGTACTTGCTAATATGTAAGTCTTTTATGACTTTTCAAAGACAGCCACGTCTGTAGATGTGCAGTTACAATTAAGGCTGTATTAAAGTGGAGAGGATTAATGTTTAAACAAAGTCCAAAAGAAAGTAAAAGGAGGAATTTATTCACTGTCATTGTGGTTTCTTAGTAAATTTGAAAAAGTAAATAAAACCACAAAAGCCAAAATCATCTTCAGCAGATCACTTTAAATCACTGTGCCTTGAAATGTGTAAATATTTATTAAATTTTAATTACATTTAGTGTTCTATAGATTTTGAAAGTAGAAGTGCTTTTAATTTTATTGTACAGCAAGTTTTTGTCAGAGTATATACTAACCTTTAATGTTAATGTTACTAACCTGCCTGTCCTGTCTTTTTGTAAGTATCTATCTATCTATCTATCTATCTATCTATCTATCTATCTATCTATCTATCTATCTATCTATCTATCTATCTATCTATCTATCTATCTATCTATCTTCCTCACCCTGTCCTTGCCTACAGTGACAAACAAAAATACCTAACAAACATGAGAATGCTGGACAGGAAGTTCACTCCTTATTCAGGTTAGTTCAGAACAGAAGGGTATTGAGAGTGTGCATTTTCAAGCAGATTTCTTCACAAAAAGTGAGCAGAAAAGGCCAGGATGATTTTGTATTGGGATAACCCGGAACCTACGTACACACAATTAGGAACATAAAATCCTTAACCGACATTGGAACTTTGTATTTCCACCAGAAACAGATCCAAAGTGTCTTCTAGTTTTTATGCAACACAATCATGTAATGGACATTCAGCTCTTCCTTCTTTTGGGCCACATCTGCACAACTTTTTTTTTTTAAAAGTACTACATATACTGGCACATCACATTACTGTGTTGATGTTGAAGTGTATGTCATGTGACTGTGAGTCATCCTGCTAACACGACCTGTTTATCAATACATTCGATAAAAAGAGCCTGATATTATTTGTTTCAGACCTGTTTCCTTGTGTGATGTTTAACACCCACACACACATTTTTTTTAATTTTTTGTGCTTTGTCTCAATAGCTTCCCAGTCACTTTAATTCGCTTTGATAAAAGGCTTGGCTTTGCATTATTTAAAAGTTGATTTATCTCCTGAAAAAACAAACATACTGTAGTGATCGCGGAGCAGGTCGCTGTGACTGAGTTGTTGTGCTGCAATTGCACCATGGGAGTTCGGGGTGTTTAGAGTTTATATGTTGTTATTGTGGTTTATGTTAGTGTTATGGTGTTATTAGTGTTTGTGTTTTATCGTGCTTTTGTGGTTTAGTCAGTCTAGTTAGTTAAGTTTTATGTTGTCAGGACTGTGAGTGTGGAGTGTAGTTTGTTGTAGTTTGTAATGTCTTCCTTGGTACGTCAGGTGTATTCGCCGTGTGTCAAAATGAAAGTATCTGCAAGTTGAAGATTGCACAAAAGACAAATATCCTTTCTCCAGTGTTGTTCTTCTGCGCAGCTTGCCACAATACAATATTACCCTTATAATCATTAGAATTACTTAGCTAATTACAAAATTAGCTTATCTTAATATTAGTCAAGTTTTACCTAAAAATGCAATCCACCAGCAAAATTTATTTTCTGTTTCTTAGACATGTATGTCAGCAATATATTTCACCTATCAAATCATTGTAAGACAGCTGTAAAGACTTTGAATAAGTATACACTGGACGTAGTTAATTATCATCATGTGAAGCTGGACTGAAAAAATCTGGCTTTGACTCAATTAAACAAATCAGCAAACAAGCTAAGAGTTGGTTTTACAGCAGCTGTCACTACATAAAGGTGGTCGTTTTCATGGCTTAATGACGAGTTCAAACATAGTTTGTTTTTAGTTTAGCAGGTTACCAATGAAAGGAAAACTGCAGAAATGTTCATAACTAGTACTCACGTCGTGGCCGTTTTCCACGTGGTGATAAATGCTGCTACTTCGTTTGGCATCAGCTCAGCAGTAAACACAGACACCGGAGCCCTAAAGGAAGCAGGCAGCCCTCTCCATACACTGTCTATGGCCCTCTCGGTGCATCCTCTGGATCTACAGACACCCTTATCGTCTGGTTAGAGATCCACACCACTCCGCGTCTAGACGGCAAATGAATCGCGCATGCGCAAAGCCGCTGCCGCTCCCGTCGAGGCCTCCAGAGCCGGATGTAAACATAGTCTATGGATATAAATGAAAATGTTTCTTCACTGTCACACTAAAATAAATCACTGCATTTGACTCACACAGCCTTTAGTTCAAAAACATATTTGGGGTGTTTTTTTGTTTTTTTTTAACTCACTTTTTGTCTCTCCCACAACGTTATTCCTCTCTCCTACAACGTCCATTTTATGGAGTCACGGGAGGATTTATTTATTTATTTAATCTTTTATTTATTCCTCTTTATATTTACACATTTATTTCCTTATTTTTAACAGATTTATATTTTATTGTGGTACTCCTGTAACTCCAAATGTGACTCCATACCATCGAAAATACATGCAAATTAAAAGTTAATCAAATTAGGCGATAACGTCATGTAGTCACTTCCGTAGACTCCAGCGACTGTCAGGACAGCCAATAGCTTCTCTCCTTACTGAGGAGTCAGCAACACTGTCGCCGACGTAGACGTCAAACCTGAGCGTCTTCGCGATGTCCAGTTCTTCCGTGTTTTAATGAATCCAAAGTAACAAACTACCTTTCGCTGTCTAGCTGAGAAAACGTTACAGCAACACGATGAGCAGTGAAAAATACCCCAAGTCTTCTATTGAAGATGACTTTAACTACGGGACTAATGTTGCTACGGCCAGTGTCCAGATCCGGATGGGTGAGTACAGCTGTGTCGCAGTTAGATAGCACATCGTCTGTATGCTAACTGTGCTAGCTATCGTTTTAGCTATAGTTCATACTGACACTGTACCATTATCAGTATGGCTATTGTTAATCTTTCTGTCATCGATCTCCCAAGAAGCCAGCACAGTGTTAGCTGTCGTTGATCAACCATAACGTTACCACTTAAAAACATAGTGTGGATTCATAGGTTATAGAATGACTAACATGCCATTTGTTAAAGGTCCAAAATCAGCATGACCATTAATAATACTGTTTCACAAGTAAGTGCTGTCTGTGGCTCAGCATACATTGGCTGTTTAGTTAATAGAATCAGCTGATAATGTTTTCCTGTAAATATACATTCTTTGTCTTAGCCTCTGTTTGAAAATGAGTCTTTACACCAAATGTGGGTTCCACTACTTTGATGCTCTGTCTGTACTGCTCTCTTTGTTGATCAGACTTTCTCAGGAAGGTGTACACCCTCCTGAGCTTGCAGATCATCTTGACCACAGCCACCTCGGCTCTCTTCATGTTTTCTCAAAACATCAAAGATTTTGTCCATGGCAGGTAAGGATGGGCTAATTATCGTAGGGATCCATGGAATTTCCCTCTGTATCCCTGTAAGCTTCAATAACAATAGTCTTGAGAAGGAATAGAGGAAAACACTGTCATACAAGAACATCCAAGTGGGACTGGTCACAATAGAACAGAGATTTAAATGTGGCTGATGCTGTCGCTGTTCTGATTCAGTGGAATATGCCAAATCTCAGTGTTAAATTTGTGTTATTAGCATTAAATTCTATGAAAATAGATCCATCCATCCATCCATTATCTATACACCGCTTAATCCTCATTGGGGTTGTGGGGGGCTGGAGTCTGTACCAAGTGAGGGTGAAGACAGGGGACACCCTGGACAGGTCACCAGTCTATCACAGGGCTACATATAGAGACAAACAATCACACTCACACCTACAGACAATTTAGAATTATCAATTAATGTGAGCATATCTTTGGACTGGGGCTGCACAGTGGTTTGGTGGTTAGCATTGTCGCCTTGCAGCTAGAAGATCCCCCAGCTGGTGTCCCGGCCTTCCTGGGATCTTTCTGCATGGAGTTTCCATGTTCTCCCTGTGCATGTGTGGGTTTTCTCCAGGTTCTCCAGCTTCCTCTCACAGTCCAAAAACATGCTGAGGTTATTTAGTAACTCTAAAATTGTCCATAGGTGTGATTGTTTGTCTCTATGTGTAGTCTTGTGATAGACTGGTGATCTGTCCAGGGTGTCCTCTGCCTTCACCCTAAGTCAGCTGGGATAGACTCCAGCCCCCCACGACCCTAATGAGGATTAAGTGGTGTATATAGGATGGATGGATGTCTTTGGACTGTGGGAGGAAGCCAGAGAAACCCCACGCATGCATAGACAGAACTGCAAACTGCAGAAAGAAGCATTCCCTAGCCTTACAGCGAGAAGATCTTCGGCAAGCTGCGAAAGTGCTAACCACCAAGCCACTGTGCAGCCCATGACTATAGATATGTATATCATGAGTATAGATTTGTAGATCTGATATAGATGATTACATGTCACAGTCAAATGGCATATTAAGGCCTGCCAATATCAACCCATACCTGCCTTTTATAAAGTGATTAAATACCAACAACATACTCTCCGAGAGAAGTGGCATACCATTACGGTATGGCATATACTACTGAACAAGGAGTGGCATGCCATTGGCCACTTTTCGATCTCACCACATCACTCATTGCATTTGTGCACATCTCTTATGCATTATATCCATAAAGCTACGATAGCCACATTATGTGACTGATTGGTTTTGTTTTTTGTTTTGTTTTTTTTGCAGTCCTGCTGTGGTTTTGGTTTCTGCTCTGCTCTCTCTGGTTCTTCTGCTGGCCCTGGCCATTTACAGGCACCAACATCCAGTCAACCTCTACCTGCTGCTTGTTTTTGTAAGCCTTTTTTTCTTTCCATTTAACAGTTCCTATTAAGTAATGAGTTGATTTATTTAATTGGCTGTTAGATAACTTAAAATTTCAATCAGCTGGCTGGTGAATTTAACATCCATTAAGCTGTAGTTCAGTTCAATTTTATTTATGTAGCACCAGCTACAACTCAGATTGTCTCAATATGCTGTACAGAACCCAAATGATCTGATTTGGAGTTACAGTACACTAAACACTGTCCAACAATGTAATGATAGTGTACAGTTTAAATTTACTGCTTCCCTGTAGTGATACTGGATTAGCTGCTTGGTGACTGTAACTTTGAAAGTATGTGGTTATTTATTAGTATTTCTTAGGTGTTTAGCGTGTCACTCATTGTTCTATTTTGTTTACAGACTTTACTGGAGGCCGTTTCTGTGGCCACAGCATGTGAGTTATTTTTGAAGAAATCTGTCAGTTTCCATGCTCTGAGCCATTTGGCAGACTGTCCTGACATTTCTTCATCTCTCCACAGTGACCTTCTATGAATACTCTACAGTATTGCAAGCTTTGTTCCTGACCTGTGCTGTGTTTACTGGACTAACAATCTACACATTCCAGTCCAAGAGAGACTTCAGCAAAATGGGTGCAGGGTGAGTGCTGGTTATGGGCTCTCAGGAGGAGTTCTTAAACAACCTGTCCAATCAAAATCAAGTTTTTTACCTTATTGATGTGTTTTTATATGCTAGCAAACACTGCGTAAAGAAAATAAACAATTAATGCCATGGCTGGGTATTTCTACCTTGGACCTGCAGTGTACTAATGACAGTCTTGAAAACAAGAAGTGGCATACAGCTGACTACTCATTTAAGTTTAGCTTTGCGGTTCACTATGCGTTTACATTTCATAACTACCAGCCTCCTCTTCTAAGCAATGCAAGCATGATGATAAGAAAATGTGCTGCTCTGTCTTTATCAGACCCAGAGCTAAAACACAGACAGTACAGGTTGTCATTGAAAAAGAAAGGATTTGTCATTCAAAATGAAGTTACATTTTTTAGAGTATGTGCTTTCAGAGACAAAGCATTTTTTGCACTTTATTTTTTTTTATGATGTTTCAAAGGTCTGTTTTCAATGACAACTTTCTGTCCTTCTTTTGACTGAGAGGGGAGGAGCAAGGAGCACCTCAGGTCACACAGCCCTGCCTCTGTCTTTTAATATGAAAATAATTCATACACACTACCAGTTAAAGGTTTGGACACATCTTCTCATTTAATGTTTTTTCTTTATTTCCATGACTATTTACATTGTAGATTCTCACTAAAGGCATCAAAACTATGAATGAGTTTCATGAGGTAGTCACCTGAAATGGTTTTCACTGCACAGGTGTGCCTTGTCAAGGTTCATTTGTGGAATTTCTTGTCTTCTTAATGGGGTTGGGACCATCAGTTGTGTTGTGCAGCAATCAGGTTGGTACACAGCTGACAGCCCTATTTGACAACTGTTAGAATCCATATTATGGCAAGAACCAATCAGCTAAGAAAAGAGAAACGACAGTCCATCATTACTTTAAGAACTGAAGGTCAGTCAGTCCGGAAAATTGTTGAAACTTTGAATGTATCCCCAAGTGCAGTCGCAAAAAACATCAAGCTCTACGACCAAACTGGCTCACATGAGAAAAGGAAGACCAAGAGTCACCTCTGCTGCTGAGGAGAAGTTCATCCGAGTCACCAGCCTCAGAAATAGCAGATTAACAGCAGCTCAGATTAGAGCCCAGATAAATGCCACACAGAGTTCTAGTAGTAGACACATCTCTACATCAACTGTTCAGAGGAGACTGAACCAATCAGGCCTTTATGGTCAAATAGCTGCTAAGAAACCACTACTAAGGAAAAGCAACATGCAGAAGAGATTTGTTTGGACCAAGAAACACAAGGAATGGACATTAGACCAGTGGAAATGTGTGCTTTGGTCTGATGAGTCCAAATCTGATATCTTTGGTTCCACCTGCCGTGTCTTTGTGAGACCAGAAAAGGAGAACAGATGGTCTCTACATGCATGGTTCCCACCGTGAAGCATGGAGGAGGAGGAATGATGGTGTGGGGGTGCTTTGCTGGTGACACTGTTGAGGATTTATTCAAAACTGAAGACACACTGAACCAGCATGGCTACTACAGCATCCTACAGTGATGACATCCCATCCAGTTTGCATTTAGTTGGACCATCATTTATTTTTCAGCAGGACAATGATCCCAAACACACCTCCAGTCTGTGTAAGGGCTATTTGACCAAGAAGGAGAGTGATGGAGTGCTGCATCAGATGACCTGGCCTCCACAGTCACCTGACCTAAACCCAATCCAGATGGTTTGAGGTGAGATGGATGCAGAGTGAAGGCAAAAGGGCCAACAAGTGCTCAGCATCTCTGGGAACTCCTTCAAGACTGTTGGAAAACCATTTCAGGAGACTACTTCATGAAGCTCATCCAGAGAATACCAAGAGTGTGCAAAGCAGGAATCAAAGCAAAGGGCGGCTATTTAGAAGAATCTAAAATATAAAACATGTCTTGACTTATTTCACACTTTTTTGTTTACTACAGAATTCCATGTGTTTATTCATAGTTTTGATGTAGATAATCAGAAAAATAAAGAAAAATCAGTAAATGACAAGGTGAGTCCAAATTATTGACTGGTGATATACCTAAATTTAAAGATAAATGTATAATTAGTGAATAGCCTGAATTAAGCTATTTGAACACTAAGCACAACATAGTTTGGTTTCATATATAACTCTTTGTGGACTTCGGCCTCAAAAATCCAGCATGGGTGGGATTCTAATGCGAGTCAGTCAGCTTTGACTGTGTATGACTCTGACCATAAATCTAGATGAAATGTTTTGTGGCTGCTGCTGATAGTTGACACACTGTTTTTATCAAAGTTACTGTTGTTGCCACTATGAGACTAGGATTCCCGCTAAAGGAGAGATGTAATATCTGATGTCTTCCATCCTTACAGGCTCTTCGCCTGCCTTTGGATCCTCATCATTGCAAGCTTCATGAGGGTGAGTGAAACTAACTAATATGAACATCTATTTCATCTGAAAGAAACAACAAGAGAAAAAGGACTGGGTTCATTCTGTGCCTGTAGTGTTGGACTGCTTGCACTTTCAGGTAAACTGTGGGTACAGAAGTGCGAATATAGGAATATATGACATTGGGGCATTTAGAGAAAATGTTTGATTTTTAGAACATTGATCAATTGCCCATCATGAGTAGAGGCTGTGGAATAGGGTTGTCCACATATTCATGGCCTTTCAGTTCTGATTCTTCAAGTGTTGTTATATACAAATGCCATATGTAGGTCACAGGAGAAACATTTGTTAAAGTCTTTATTCAGGTCATATTCAATCATACAAACTGATGTCATACAGTTCAGGTAAGCTGTAAATTCATTTTCTACTGTTTAATTTGGTTGCTGTTATTAAATATGATTCAATAATACTGTTTTCATTCAGTGTACTGTAATACTGTAATCAGTCACAATGACAGCATGGCTAAAGTCTAAAAGCAACTGACTTGCAATTTAGACAGCTGCTGCCCATGTTAGTGAGCAGTAGGGATGTCCGTGCATGATGCACCTAACCAAACAACAAATCTACAAAACTCAAAGCTTAGTTCGGGCTAGCAGGCATAAAAATTCTCTAACTTAAAAACTGGTATTTTTCAGAAAAACCGAAATGTCTGCCTTCTCAGGCAGTATGCACAAGTGTCCTGCATTGTTAAAAACCCCAATAACTCAGAGTGGAGGAGGCCTGAAAACAGAAATATGAGGCCGTATCTGACAGTACAGGATTTACAGTTTCCACCACCCAGCAGCAGAGTCGTCATGTACTGGTTTGTGGCATGTCCAGATACATCTGCATTTCCTCCTCCTTTTTTGCTTTCTCATCAGCAAAAAGATTCTCCAGTGGAGACATTTTTTAACTTTTGCACGGAGGTGGTTGCTAAACAAATAAACAACAGGCCTAGACATTCTAGTTTCAGCTATAGTACACTCACTCTTCCTCACTCTCCACTCCATCAGTCTCATAGTTTTTCTCACGCTGCATTGTGACATCTCCATCTATAGTCATGCTTAGCTGACTACAGACAGTATAGGTGGTATTTAAATCACACATTGACTGAAGAAGAGGCAGTATACATTTGTGCATAGAAGACATTTTACCTGCTCAGTCATTCAGCTTTCCATCCAGTAACTTCCCCTTGATCCAGTCCCCGACTTTGGCAGAGTCGTCTG
This sequence comes from Amphiprion ocellaris, assembly GCF_022539595.1. Lineage (NCBI taxonomy): Eukaryota > Metazoa > Chordata > Actinopteri > Pomacentridae > Amphiprion > Amphiprion ocellaris. Next base: position 20,779,118 of record NC_072786.1, on the reverse strand, counting down.
TCTCACTTGGACAGGTTTGCCCAAACTCACATCTTTATGTTGGATACAGATTCTGTGTAGGAAGCTGTCAAATGGAAGTTGTTTTTTCCCCCTTGGATACTCTCCATACGGTAAACCAGCATGCAAACTGGGGCTCCACAGTGGCTTGGTGGTTAGCCCTGTTGCCTCACAGCTAGAAGATCACTGGCTAACATCCTGGTTTGGTGTGTGGAATTTGCGTGTTCTCCCTTTGTAGCGTGGGTTTTCACTTGGTTCTCCGGGTTCCTCGCAATACTGTAGGCTCAGTTGCACAGATCCTGGCAATGAAACTAAAACGAGTGCGGCTGGCATTTGTTTAGGAGCAGATAAGTAGAATCAAAGTGAATGTTTCTTAATGACTGCACGATAGCTTTGGAATCTGAGTTTGAAACCAGTTTTCAGTCCCCAACCCTAATGCTCTACTTGATCTTTCTACAGTTCTTTTTTAACAGTGACAGCACAGAGCTGGTCCTGGCTGGAGCTGGGGCTCTGGTCTTCTGTGGCTTCATCATTTATGATACCAACCTGCTGATGAAGCAACTCTCACCTGAGGAGCACATCTTGGCTTCTATCAACCTCTATCTTGACATCGTCAACCTCTTCCTGCACATCCTGCGTGTCCTCGACTCCATGAAGAAGCACTAAAAGCTTCAGTCATACTGAAAACTGTTTTACTTCACTCTAACACACTGTTGTGTATCCTAATAGCTTCACTGGAAATCCATGATATGCCTGTGCTGTGATTACAATCTGTTCATGTGAGTGTTGGTTTCCCAAAGTTCATCAAAAAATTGAATTTAGAAAAGAACTGTGGAATCAAAAGAACTGTGTGTACTTGGCGTACTTATTCCAGGTAGCTACTTTTTCTTCTTCAGCCACAACATTGAAACCACTTATAGGAGAAGTGCATAAACCTGATATATTCTGATGCTACAATGTAATGTTCTGCTGGGAAACCTTGGGTCCTGGGTCTAGTGGATGTTACCATGGCATGCATCAACCACCCGAACACTCAGACCAAGCCTTTTTATCCGATGCTCAGAGCAATGGCAAACAACAAAGAGCCCAAGGTATGGATCTGGCCTCCAGACTTTGCAAATTCCAGTCTGATCAAGCGTCCATGGGATGCACGGCAACAAAGCTGATTGACAGAGGCCCCACCCTGCAACCCACAGGAGCCAAAGATCCACTGGAAACATCTCTGTGCTAGACACCATATGACAGCCCAGAGGTCCTGTGTCAATGTCCTGACGGATCAAAGCTGTTACGGTAGCGAGTGTAGGACACGGTATTCTGTCATTATACACAGGTGGTTTGAATGTTGTGGCCACGAGCACCTTCAGCTGCAGCTCAGGTTTTTGTTGGGTCCAATTCATGCTTTCTGTGTTCATGTGTCCTCAAGGTGGCGCATGACATTCCTGCCTGTGTCCATGTATGGCCAGGTGCAGTACGCAGAGTGCATGTGCAAAGAAAACCGGATGGATATTGGCTTTTATTTGAGCATTTGGGGGAAGATTTGCTGATTTCCAAACCTTTCTTATTTAATCATTGTAAGAGTTGTAATTAAAGGGTTTCTTGCCAGATTTTGATGCTCTAATTTGTTTTCCTCAATGGCATGTAAATAAACTGGGATGTTTGAAATTTGTTGAAATCCAGTGTTATGTCTGCCCACTGTGCTTTGTTCAGGAAAGTGACAAAAGGCTCATCTTACTTTATTCATTTTAGCCTCCCGGTCTCCTGCTCATGACCCAGATGGTAAACTTGGTGTGCCATGAAAAATCCTACAACTATTAGTATAGTATACAACTATTTTGTGTGTCACGACTCTTTTATTACTTAATTGCATGTGTGTGTTAACTAAGAAATACAACTGTATGACACCAGACATCCTCATTACATTATCTCACATTGTGAATTGAAATGTAAGGTAAAATACATTGTAGGGTATTGTGTAAGTCATTTTATACTCATTATAATGAACAGTGTTTTTCTCATCTGAGAGATTATAAAATACAGAGGTAGGGTCTAACAAAACAAAGAGCAGATGATACAGCTGTGCCACAGATAAGATTAAATTGATGTTGCTGTAACCCTTTGATGTGCAGTGTGGGTCAGGAGATACCCATTTTGCATTGGATTTGGGTCACTTTTGACCCATGTTGCGCATCTAAGGGTTAAACTGATGGGTCTGAGGTGAGGATGTCTCATTTTGGTATAAATCAGTGTCTTGACTCCTCTATTCGTATCTCTTCCTTGCCTCCTCAATTAGTGTCTTTGGTGGGAGGGACTAAGATGTGTGGAGAGCAGTCGACGTAAGGTATAGAGGATGTACAATTAGAGTAACAGTAAGCTGGTAGGACAATGCAACTTTAGGGAGCTGCTGTCTACCATTACTTTATTCTTGAATTAATTACTTTGTTTATAATGTTAATTATTAGTAGTTTGTACTGCACTGCACTTCTAAGCTCTGTTGCACACTTTTTATGCTCCATGTCTGTTAATGCTGCACAACAGGACACTATAGATGGCATATTGGAAATACAGTTTAAAGCTTAAGGGCGATATCTGCGATTAGACATATTTTATGATGTAAATGTACTGGATAAAATGTTTGGTATCAGGAGCTGAACGCGTGTGGAAACTAATTCTAAGCATCAGGATATAGATGACTGTTCAAAAGTTTGGAGTCACTCAGACAGTTTCATGTTTTCCATGAAAACTCACACTTTTATTCATGTGCTAACATAACTGCACAAGGGTTTTCTAATCATCAATTAGCCTTTCAACACCATTAGCTAACACAATGTAGCATTAGAACACAGGAGTGATGGTTGCTGGAAATGTTCCTCTGTACCTCTATGGAGATATTCCATTAAAAATCAGCCGTTTCCAGCTACAATAGTCATTTGCCACATTAACAATGTCTACACTGGATTTATCATTCAATTAATGTTATCTTCATTGAAAAAACTTTCCTTTCAAAAAAAAGGAAATTTCTAAGTGACCCCAAACTTTTGAATGGTAGTGTAGGTGAACATTATGATGACGTGCTCCGATCAATGAATAAATTGATTAAATTACCACATTCTTTCTTCATTCTTGTGATGCATTCAGTCATGCTAACTTCTGCAGATTTGTAGGATACAAGGCAACTTTTTTTTTTTTTTTTTTAAAGTTTAGTGTTAAACATGAGTCAAGGCCTTGGTGTGGGCGAAGAGATTGCTAACCAGGTTCTCTCAGGTGATTCCTCAGTTTGAGCAGATGTTCTCTGGTTGTGCATACCAGCAATTTCATCAGTAGTCACTGTAGCCGATTGCAAACAGTTTTGCAGATGGATGGGCCAGATTTGTCAGTCTCTGGCTAGGGGTCATGCAGCAGATTGTATGCTCTACCATGTTGTCCAAAACCATTTCTTCAGTGACAAATAGTGGAGTAGTGCCTGGTCACACTATGTAATCAATGCCATGCTAAGTCACACCTAACTGGGCTGTGAATTAACTCAATGGTCCAGAATTAGTTTTGTGCACAACTGGGTAAATTTAACAATTTACAAATAAAATTGTAATTTTTTTTTCTCTAAGTCAGAAAAGAAGGCCATGTATTTTTTGCGTTCACATTTATATTCAGTGTAAATAGGAGAGCGTATCTCTCTATAATACAGGGTGTCCCTAAAGTCTGGACACATAGGAAATGTCTTTTTTTTTGCCTCCACACATTAAATATGGCTTTGTCGAAAGAAGAAAGAGTTGAACTGGTACTTCTCAGTGGATGTGATGGATGGAAATATGGAAAGACAGCAGATGAATTTCATTTCATTTCTTGAAAATCTCTATCTTTGCCTATGTGTCCAGACTTTGGGGACACCCTGTACAATGAAGGGATCAGAATGGTCCAACTGTGAAGCTTCAGTGGTGAGTGAAAACTAGGCACTGACCTTGGACAGATGTAACCATGGCAGCTATGTAGGAGTCCATTACATAAAAGCTAGTATGTAAAATCATTTATAGATTTCATTTCAAAGATGGCCTCTTGACTTTGATAAATAATGGCCAACGAGATGGGAATAAAAACCTCACAGATGTTTCTGAAATGTTTCCACCCCATGTGTGCAAATGACAGACAAGCACAAAAACACAATGTAAAAACTCCTGATAAACCTTTAATTTGAGCTATTTGTACACCTGGCAAATTACATTAAAACTTCTGTATCCCTACTCTTCCCCAATACCACCCCCCATACAACGTCAGGGAAATAAAGCATATAATGGAAGATATTACAGTTATATCAATGTACAGTGTTTACATTAAAAAAAACCCACAAAGGTAAAATGAATTAAGGAGGATGCACTTAAATGTGAAGCACAAGCTTTGAGAAGTGCTGTTATGTCACTCATTTACCTTTAGCCCCGTTAGTCAGTGAGAACTGAGACACTGCAGGTGCACCAATCTGTTAGACATACAAAAATAGATTACATTGATGCACCAACCACTAGATTATTCACTTTATTTTGTTGTTTTACACATCCTGACAATTGTTTCAAAGTGGATGTAAAGTTGATCCCTGATGGAAAAAAAAAAAGTTGACACATATAGCAGGTGTCATAACATTGAAATAGTACATGCCTTGGTGGTTTTAACAAAAATAATAAATAGAAGCTTTTGGTTTAATATCAAAGGAAATTGCTACAAAATATCAAATCTGCAGAAACTGACAGAACTACAGCTAGGCCTTTGTCACCGTTTAAAATGTTTCAACATCTCTTAAATCCAGTACATTCTCCAATAATGCAGTGCCAGTAAAAAAGCACAAATTTAAGGCACAGTGAGGGTCATCGGCTGCAGGTTGCTGCAGCAGGCTTTTAACATTTGGAATGTGCACCATTTGTACAATTTCACACTGCAATAACTGAATCCAAATTTCAATTCACTGCATTAAATTAAAATATGTCTAGCATCTCCTTCTTGTTTGTCTTTTATGAAGAGACACAGGTTGTAAAAACAGACTCACTCAACCAGGAATCCTTAAGCTCTTTACAGCCTCTCTGATGTGTCTGGAATATTTGGAATTTATATTGGAATTTAAACATCTTCATAGTCCTAGTTATAACACACTAATGTTAGCGTCATACATGAGGCTGACAAGATCAAAGATCAGCAGTGACAGCATCAGGTTCCATCCACAAGAAATATTTGTCTCATGAGAGAGAAGCACAGACAGTCAGCTGGACATGAATCATCCTGAAGTCTGAGCTCCTCTAGTCTGTAGCTCATGTTTGCAGAGGGATAAAACGAGGTCATTGTTCGCAACGGTTTTGGAAATTAATGAGTGGACAAGTCAACAGTAAAAACAACCCAACTTTAAAGAGGTAAATAATAAATATAAGTAACAATAATAACTTGGACTATATCTGGAGAAGAAAGCTTCAAGGGACTGTCAGTCATACATCTGGGAGCACTGCAGGACACTTTCACAAGATGAATGTCGAAGGGGGAGAAAGGCTCATACATGGAACAAAGACACTGGTCCAATCATCATCCTTACTGATGCTGTGTTCTGGCTGACTTGAGGCCCTCTGGAAGGGTCTGTCTGTGGCTACAGGTGGACTTTTCTGTGGTGAGCGAGCTGCAAGTAAAATGTGCACTTCAGGTTTACTGTAGTAGAGAAAACGTAACCCAGCTTGTGCTGTAGTTCACATGTATGTACAGCACAACCTCCAGACGTCTGTTCCTGTCATCCTCCCTTTACTAAAATGCTATTAATCAGAGTAATCCTATGAACAGGTTGAACACCTCTGGGATTCGACACCCACATTGTTGTAATGAAAGCTTACATAGAGATGTTCTGATACATGCAGCCATTTCCATACAGTGCCTAAATGAACTCCATCATGGCATCAGATATACAATGGGAGAGGAGGGAAAACTGGAGTCTCTGCACACATCTTAAATAGTCTAGAAGAACTCTGCTTCTTTCTTAAATCTATGACACTTCTAATACAAAGATTATATAAAACAAACACTGCACTGCTGAACAGTTTCTTTTGCAAATATCCTGTGGTGAAAAATGAAAAAGAAACCAAAAAAAAAGCTTCCCTGTGACACAAACTGAAGTCTGCTCTAAAGCAGTGAAGAAGCAACAGCAGACTGGTGCTGTAATGCTGGGAGGGCACAGCGGAGAATGTTAATTCTGAATCCAATGGTCATCTCATGAGAAGCCTGAAGATTTGGCTGAGCCAGAGTACTGCAGACGTGTGTTCATGGTGCTTGTGGTGTTCAGGTGGTGGCTGGAGGCCTTCAGAGGCGTGCTGCAGCCCTGGGCTTGTGGGAAGCGTTGGTGGTATCGGTCTAAACGCAGATATTTCACCGTCACCAGCTTACCTATCAACAGAAGGAAGACCTGTCAAAGACCAATGACTACAGTGCTCTTCAATACATAGAGCTACTCATTCCAGATTATAGTTTCCCCTGATGGAACCCCACAGAGATGTTCATCCAAAGCTTTAAACTCCTCAGCCACAAGCGTGATAGCTACATGCAAGGTACTAATGGTTGCTATCACACTTTTGTTTTTGAAACAAACTGTCACCTTCTACTGCTGTTAGAACATTCTCTCAGTCCTCCTACAAACTGGAACCATTATCTGCTCAGATGGAAATGATGGAGTGGAAAAAGGGCAGCTTAATCCACGTGTCTGCAGGACTTTGCAACTAAATATAATCCTCAAATAGAGACTGGTAAAGCATTCAAAGTGTTGTATTCTTTGACTAAATAAAAAACTAATTAGCCAGCATGTTCAATTCATTTAACAGATAATTGAATATAAAGTGGAAGTGCTTGAATAATTTGAGTGTTGTTTTAAGTCTTGAGTGAATAGCTGTAAACTTTTTCAAGTCCAGAAAGTAAAATGTTGCCTCGGGTACATTAATTTAGATTCTGGGCAGCAACATGAACCCCGTTTCTGTTTGTTAACATTTTGGAAAATGAGGTTTGCCAAATTAACTATCTCGGGAAAGTTCTGAAGCTCTCAGATTCCTGCCCTAACAGTCTTTTGTCCATAATAAATATCTAAAAAGAAGAATCAGGAATCACTGCAAGATACCGCGTTGCACTGCATGCCTCCATCAACTAGTGAAGCTGAAGTCACATCCATGAACATAGTGAAGAGTTTAAGAAATTTCATCTAATCAGTATCCAACCAAAATATGGTCCCAATCTCCACATCACTTCCTGAGTTTTGGTGGCGGTAAGAACTCATAAGATGGTATTTCACGGTGCAGATGGACAACGACCTGAAACATACCGTGAAAGCAACCAGAGTTCTTTCAGGCAAAGAAGTGGAATGATCTGCAATGGCCAAGTCAATCACCTGACCTGAATCCAACTGAGCATTAATTTTACTCGCTGAAGACAAAACTGAGGGGAAAATGTTCCAAGAACTAGTAGGAAGTGAAGACAGCAGCAGTAGAGACCTGGTAGAGCATCACTGGGGACCAAACCCAGCATCTGGTGATGTCTTTGGGTTTCAGACTTCAGACTGTCATTGACTGCAAAGGATTTATAACCAAATATTAAGACAAAGTGACAATTTGATTTATGATTGCTAGTTTGTTCAATTACTTTAAAGGTGGAGGACACATATAAAATGTGTTGTAATTCCTCCACTGTTCATCTGATTTGGATGTAAATACCCTCAAATTAAAGCTGAAAGTCTGCACTTAATGCACATCTTGATTGTTTAATTTCAAATCCAAATGGAAATTGTGACAATGTTCAAATATTCATGGATCTGACCAATGTATGGATGGGATCTTGTTCACACTTGATGAGAAAACTGAGCAGAAGATGGACAGGCAGATTGTTGTTGCATCCGCAGTAATGTGGGCGACTTCTGTGCGACCTTGCAATTTTGTCCAATCACCGCAACTTTTCTGCAATTTTGGCCAGCCTCCCGTAAGTTCCACCAATCATAGCAGTCCCCATGATACAAAGAACAACTGATTAAATTGTGGGGATGTTTCTGAGTCCCATCAATTCCCGCCGCCTGCTACATATTTACGTCACGCGATTCGGTACACACATACATAACACGCCTGTGTTCAGCGTGAGGTCAGGGAATGAACAGTCTTGGTGGAGTACTGCACTCTCTGAGTGCTTGTCTTGTTAACTGACGTGACAAGCCGTGAGCGCCAGGAAGTGAAATTAACTTTTTAGGACACTGACATATGTCCAAATACGATTCATTCCATAGTAAATTATCATTTTGTGCTTTAAATCTACCAACCAATTCATGTTAAGCCAGTATCTGGCTGCTGCTAATTTCCCACCATGGTATGCCAGCTTTTGTATAAATGGAGCATTAAGTAATTAATTTCGGAATAAATATTGTCAATTACAACGTTGAAACATGTTCTGAAAGCTGAAAAAACGCAACTTTTTTTTTAAGCAATTGTCACTGTCTCCCGCAATTTCATTGCAACAAATACGCTTAAAACATTGCAACTCACATTTTCAGGCATTTTCAGCCGCAACAATCTCGAAAAACGCCCGCGAAATCCTGGAAGGACTGCCTAATCCAGTGAGTTTTAATGCTAACTGCTCTATATTAACTGGCTCTTTCTAAGTGGGGATATATAAATTAGGGTGATAAAATAATAATAATAATAATAGGTACTTGCAATAAAAAATGATTTTGAAAGAATGTTCAATAGTTTCATTTAAATGCATCAGATGCAAACCACCATGAAATCAAATAATGATAATGCAAAGTTGCATGAATAAACTCAATGCATTGTAAAACGTGTAAGAATTTTCAGTATGGCTGCTGGTAGTTGCCATGCAACTACAGTGCTCTAGGAAAGTATCTGACGCCTCCTGATTCTGTAAATTGTTGGTTAAATAAATAAAACAGTTTTGTCAGCTTGTTGTGTTTTTATTGAAGTTTGCCTTATTTGCTTGAAGGTATGGAAATTCAATATTTGCTATGTGAATATGGACAGGGAACACAGGCTTAGCAAGGAAATCATCTCCAATAATTCCCAAATTTTATATTGTTTCCTCATGTGTAGAAACCCATTTGTTTTTTCCTTTAGTTAATGCTGATGTGTTCTAAATGTATGTTGTGTGTAAATTACCATCAAACCAGGAGCCATGAAGTGCCTTGAAGGCTTTCCCTGAGTGTTCTGCAGAGAGACATTTCACATAGACACATCCCTGTGGGGACAAAAGAAAGAAGACACAGTAACATCGCTGCTGCTAACACTTTGTATGAGAAACTGTGGTCCTCACTCATAGGACTGAGCATACCTCTCGTGAGTTCTTGTCGACTGCGATATGGACAATGCCATCGTTGTCACTGCACTTCTCCAGGATTGCCTCATGAATAGCTAGATCCCAGTTTTCCCCAACCTCCCTGAAAATACAAACACAACTTCAGTGAATGGGAAAATATTCTGCTTCGTAGTCGTTTACAGCTTATACAACACACAGAAGAGACTCACATGACTGGGTCAAACATATTTCTGATCTTAAGACATGGCGTGAGACTGTTGGGAGGTGAATTCCTCCGGTCCAGAGGGAAAGCTGAAACGAAAAGGCAAAGTGATAGTGTCACAACAGACAGAACATGCAGGCAGTCATGGTGAGAGTACATATGTGTATAAAATACATAACTTTATGACCTAATACTTGGAGTTTTGCACAACCAGAACAATATGAGAAATTGTGGGTGTACACTGCAAGCCTCCAGATTGTGACGGTTTGCTGCATGAATAAATTACCTAATTTGGGACACATAACATATCAGTGGAGGGCATTTAATACACATTTCTTGGCCTGTCTTTTCTCTTCTCTGCTTATTGTGTCATGGTTTAAGCAGACAGCAGAGCAGAGGATATACTGTAGCAGAGAGAATGAACCAGACTGGAAATGGTGCTAGTTAACCATGAGTGCAATCCAATCTGCCGAATATATCCAACCCACTACCAGGTGCCATGATGAAGAGATAATCAGTGTTATTCACTTCACCTGTCAGTGGTCAGAATGTTATGCCTAATCGGTGTATGGTGGCACTCTATAAATAAAATTGAATTGAAATGTTAATGGATCACTGGTCTAACAACTCATTTACTAAATATGCACTGCTAGGAAATTAAGAGGGTTGTCTGTTGGGAGCCGTAAATATTTTTTTTTAAATGATACCATTCATATTTGGTTTCTGAAGGCATGGTTGCTACAAATTGAGAGAAATTCCCTCTGGAATCACTAGATAATTTTCAATGTGCATTACCTTTTCCCTGCCAGACTTTGGAGGGCATCAAGGAGGTCTTGTCAAGACTAAGAGAAGGCTGGAGCCACCTCCAGACCAGGAAGTCCGCTCCACCAATCCTCTGAGTCTCTGTTCGAATCCTGGACTCATTGGCTGAGAGGAAACTCACAGCTCGCTCCCAAATCTTCTTCATTTTCTTCCTGTAAAACAATATAAATGTTAACACATCTTCTTTCCCTGATAAGTCAATAGACAGCTTCTGTGATGTGAGAAAAATGTATAAATTCGTAATTAAAACAACCTATTTTGCTCTTTTCTAATCACGTTTGGTCACACAACTGTATAAGTTCCAAGTTGAAGCCAGTTCAAAGTTTTAATTTTGAAGGAATTATTAAGAAAGTTTAATTTTGATCCTGCTCATCAGTTCATAAACACATTTCACTGGTGCTTGTGCAATCAGTTGTTAGAGAATGTAGAGCAGTGCAGATGTGTAGGCAGAGAAAGTGTGAGTGGTGGATAGCAAGCGGCCAGCAGGGTTGGTGTGTTGGGTGACCCTGTGTAGCCCTGAGGCTAATGACCACTTTGGTCCAAGAGAATCTCTTCCTGGACCCTGCCTATGGTCCAGACAACAGACCAGCAAAAGGCTCACACAGTGTACTGCAAACACCTACCGTATATATATAGCTATCCGTTTGCAACACTCTGCATGCTGAATGTATCTGTGTTTTATATCTCCTGATGTATTAATAAATCGGGACTTTAGCATTATCCTACTCAGTCGTGGCTAAGCTGCACTAACTGTGATTTTCTTGCAAAAAAACTGGTTTTGAAAATACTCACATCCTTTACTCAAGTAAAAGTACTAATACCACTCTGTAAAGTCTTACAGTGGAAATGCTGTCTAAAATAAACGTATGCTCAGGAAAATGTACCATGGAAGAAAAAATAAAGTACTCAGAAAATGTCCCCTATGGTTGTTATAGTAACATATTACTAGACTATTATTACTCACGCATTAATACAAAAGCAGAATTTTACTGTTGTAATAACTTGGAATGAAGAATTGTTAAGAACTAGAATCAATGAGCAGAATCGGAACAAGAATCAAAATTGTTAAAATACAAATGATACTCAACCCTTGAGTTAGCTGTAAGTTGTGACAACTGCTTTCTCTTTGCACAGCCCTCTAGTTAGCAGAGCAGAGCAGCCATGGAATGGAATATGGAAGCAACCTGAGGTTCAGTGTTGGTGTGTGGAGTGGTCAAGAGGATTGAAATGCCAACCTAATGATCCACCTGAACTCTGCGTATAAACTCTGCATATTAAAATATGTATTATTAAGGATTTACATAAAAATAATTTGAAGGCCCTCTTGTGTTCAAAAGATTTGTTATTTTTGTTGTAAATTACATTTTTAAGAGGCTAAAGTGCTTAAAGACTCATGAAACTTTGCATGTGTCAAAAGCACAGGAAAAATACTATGTTCTACGGATTGTGGCCGTGGCAAAATAGCTTAATAGCGCCCCACAAAATTTCAAACCCTCAGCTTCCACGTTAGTATTCATCTAGATGACCCATATTTGGTAGGCATATGTATCATTTCCAAATGTACAGCTTTTGCCATTTGCAGTATTCGTGTAGTTGGTGTGACCTAAAGCCCTTTGTGATGTAAAGTCATCAGAGTTGTAACTAACTGAAAGCTGTTGCTGTGATGACACCAATATGCTATCTTCAAATGGCCACAAAGTCCTCATGCTTAATAACACTCCAGACATGAACACATCTACATGGCAATACTGAGAAGCACTTCCTGGCAGCAGTAAGTCAGGTTAATATGCCAAAACATCATCCAATTTACAAGAAATTTACATGCTGTGTTCTACATATGATATACAGAAACATGATGTATAATCAGTGGTTGTCTTCCATCGCCACACAGTGGACACAGAAGGTGCTATGTAACTCCTCTGTGGACCATGCAAATGGAGGCCAGGTCTGAAGACATCTACATGCCTTCAATGAACCAGCCTATCAAGTGCAGCATGTCCTAACAATGGTTAAAGGTGCAAGTGTTCAATCATTACTGTTTGCAGCGTTTCCATTACAGCAAATGTACAACAGTAGATTGCAGTGCACAATTCCCTTGAATAGGGTACCAAACCCCACCAAACCCTCAGTCTCAACACTGGCCCCCCACAGGGATGTGTGCCGAGTCTCCTACTGTCACTGTCTACATATGACTGCACCCCCACCCACCCAAGCAACTCCATCATGAAGTTCGTGGACGACATGACAGTGGTTGGGCTCATCACAGGGGAAGATGAGTCTACACTCTAGAGATGAGGTGGAAAAACTGTCATTATGGTGCTGCAGTAACAAACTCCTGAACCACATCACGAAAACTAAAGAAATAATAGTGGACTTCAGGAGAAACAGATCTGACCCTGAGCTCAAATACATCAACAAGGAATGTGTGGAGAGGATCTCTCAAGATTCTTGAATAATGAACACCACTGCACTGATCATGAAGGCACAGCAGTGACTCCACTTCATGAGGTTAATGAAAAACAACACCCTAGCCAATAGGGCTGGACACGAATATCCGGTTGTTCTGTTGGTATCCGAATAATAATTTTGCAATCCAAATACTCGGATCTCACCTCACCTCACCTCACCGGAGGCAGTACAGGGGAATAAAAGCCAAAACAAACAGACTAAAAAACAGCACATACATGAGGGCTGTTGCAATAGTAAATGAACAATGAACTGCATACCGCATGTTTTCGTTGCTAAATGTAGATTTTCCTATGTTTATACATATTTATTAGTAGTCACTTTTTTTTATGCATCTCCATTTTTATAAACCTCTAGATTTTTATCCTTGCACAGTTTTGTTAGTTTAGAATCGTCTTCTTTGCATTGAATGATATTTCACTTAATTTTGTTGTATTTTTTAAAATAATAACATTAAAGATTGTGATTTTCTACACAGCTAATTAGTATAAGCAACATGGAGCACATGGCTATTTAACATATCATCACATAACCAGGTACCAAAGCTACTTTTCCAAATTATTTCTGAATGTTTAATTATATATGGCTAACATACCAGTCACATACCTACATTTAGCTACAGTGACAATGATGTGCCATAGATTCACCTCTTATACACAAACAAGCACACAAATATTCACTTCACACGAGCACTATGCATACTGTGGTAAATTCCGTCACTGCACCGGCCGATGTTTTATGTAGCATATGCCACAAAAATGTTGCACTGTTCAGTCATGACATGTTGTATTTGTTCATCAAGTATGATATATTAGACATATGAAATCATTAAAATTAGTTTGTTAATCATGTTTGTATTTTCAGAACACTGACTGTGAATCATAGAACATTTTTAAAGTTATGGCTGGAAACTAGCACATAAATAGCACATAAAAATTCTACAGATAGTGGTCTGCATAGTTTTAAATCATTTTTACAACTTTGTTTTGCTGCTGAGTAGCTGTTCACTTCAGGCCCTGATGTGACCTTTGTTAAGTTTTCTTACTAGACTCTGAAACTTAAGATCAAGTTGGAGCAGTGTTGGTACTCACCGCTCCTGAGGCTGAACCAAGGAGTCTCTGACATGGGGAATTGGCAGGTATGGCTGTATGTCCTGGTTTTCTTGGCAGGCTTCACCATGGGTCTTCAACACATCTGAACAACAACAAAGTTTTGCATGAGTTGGGGACCATGTTGCCAAATTGTCGTAGACACAAATGAGAGTAACCATTTTCTAATCTGTAAGCAAACACAACTTGGTTGACACTCATGCGAAAGCATTGATGCTTCTTACCAATGATCTTCTCCACCATGTCATACATGTGCCTGGTCTCCTCCTCTTCTCTCCTCCAGCGATACCTCATGTAGTACACCACACTCCACATACAGCCTACCACTGCACACAGAAGTCACAAGTTGAAACACAGATACTACATAAGTGCTCAGTGTTGCACATTGATAAACTACTAGAACAATCTTGTATTTACAAGAAAAGATAAAAGTCTTAAACAAGATCTGAGCCTCAAAAACAATAGAAAAAATGGTAAAGTGGTTTTCGATCAGGCTATTTATGGACATGGTCAAATAGTGCTACCTGAAGGCACTGTCTTTTCTATATATGATAAAAAATCTATTTAATGAATATCACCTTGATTAGTAAAGATTAATTTAAGTGAACAGATGTAACTGCTGTTTATATGAAATGGTTTATGCACCGACTGCGATGAGCAGGACCCTGCAGATGACGGTGAGGAAAGCTCGGCGGAAACGGCATTGGAAGGGCATCTTGGGATGTGTGGACTCCAGTCGAGAGATCTCAGACACATCAGTCACTGGATCATCAGCTACCTGCCCGGTTAGTCTGCACACAAACACACAGAGTACAGATGTTACTTGCACACACAATGAGGAGCACTGGGAGGCTTGTACATGAATGTGTATGCATCTTGTATTACCTTATGCCAAGATCCTGTCCTGTTCGGATGATCCACTCCAGAGAAACATGAAAGAAGTCTTTAAACTCCTTATTCTGAGTCTGAACAAGAGACACATGGCACAGAGGATAGTGATGAGAGAAACAGTTTAGCTTTCTCCAGCTCCGATTCCTAAGAGTCCAGGTTTTGTAATATTGCTTTTCAGTAATCCTTCATACTTTGTGGGTTTGTTTTTTCATTCTACTTTCACAGAGAGAAAACACACTCCAACTGCTAAATGTGGTGAATGCTGCCTTTTGATGTATCCCTCGAAGCCAAACATCACTTGCAAAAACACACAAGGTAGTCACTGCTGTTGAAAGCTGTAATGATGCAAAGCTCACTATAAGATGATTTTTCTTCTTTCTTCCCTGAAAAAAATGCATGATTGACACTAACTTATAGCTCAAGACTCGCATGTGTGAGTGCATGCAAATACTGGCTGGGATACATGGCATAAACACTGACATGGAGATGTGACCAAATGTTCATTTCATGTACTGTCCAAATCCATTTGTGCATTTACACCAGGTTACTGTAAATCCACATAAACAGCTTAGTAGCAACATTATTCTCTATTCTTTTGTTTTAAGTGTATAATGATAAAAAAAATTGTACTTAATATAAATATAAGATTTGTCTTTCATTGTTTCACTCAAGGCTGTTATAATTACCACTTACAGTGACAAGGTTTCTTGTTTACATAACAGGTAAGAAACTCAGCTTACTGGACAAATTCAACTGTAACCCCATTACTGAGGAGGAAGTAATCACACTCAGTGTTGCTGAAAAATAATAGATTTCTATTACATTGGAGCTAGAAAGAAAGCTGATAATACAACTTTTAACTGATAATAAACTGCTGTGTTCACTCAAAATGTGATTTTCAAATTCACATAACAAAATTCAAATTAAAATATCAAGCTCTCAGGTTACTCTGGTATACAAATTACATGAATTACATGGACACTGTGAACCACAGACCCTGCACTGTGATCTCTTGGCTTGTTCAAAATAATCAGCAACAATGTCAACAGCTTATCTGAGGTTGTGTTGAGCAGACAGTGTAAACATACCAATAAATACGCAGAGGCCTCATCAATGGACAGACTCCTGTTTGGATGCTGCTGATCTCCACAGTCATGCTGGCCTGTAAAAATTATAATAGCAAACCATTACTGATGAGTAAGATTAAACTCCTGCTGACTTTTTGCATCAATGTGACGTCTTCACATACTCTTTACCGACTGACATGCACTCACGTTTATATAAAGGAACAAACTATATTTTGTTAAATTTGGATTAGGTTATCTAGTACAATTTCTGTGTGTGTGGTGCAACTTGTCATACCTGCTTAATCAGCTATGAAAGTTCTACAAAAATAACTTTTTTTCTCCATTTTTGTGAACAAGTATTTCATTTTACAAAGTATTTTATGTTTTGTGGTAATATTGTGAAATGCTACCATATATAGTTCAGGAAGTATCAATAGTTGACTTCTGCAACTTAGCATCTTTTGTTAATGTGTCCTCAACGATGGGCCCTGTCATTGCAGCTTAAATATTTTTCATATTTCAACTTGCTTGTAATTAGAGATTACTTTATGTGTCCTATATTGCAGATTCTCAATCAATGGCATGATGAGAAACAACAGTCAGGCTTTTATCTTTATTAGTCGCTGAGATATTTCACAAATTTTATTGTGTGAATATACGTTGTCAAAGTAGGCAGGTCATTTTTAAAAATGTTATCTTGACAAGTACTTGATATTTCAAACGAAAACTTCAGAGATGTTATTTTAAACATAGTTTAATCAGAGGTGGTTGCGCAGAAGGCACCTAATGATTTGAGGACAAATTAATAAGCATCATAAAAGCACTGAGAACAGAAACGTGTTCATTAGGTCTACACGCCTAGAACAGCGAGGCCAACTGAATCAGGTTTTGCTACCTTTCATTGTGTTTTGATAACTTTAGCACACACTAGGGCTGGATAAAATAAAGACTTTTAATGTGTGTTCATCAGTGAGACACACTCCCCTCCAACAGTATTGTGAGGTCACTTCCTTTATTTTTGCTGTAGATTGAAAACATTTGGGTTCGACATCAAACGATGAATATGAGACAAGAGATCAACATTTCAGCGTTTATTTCCAGGTATTTACATCTGGATCTGATACACAACTTAGAAGATAGCATTCTTTGTAACAGAACACAGCTCTCACAATGTTTCTGTCATCAACTGCTGCTGTTTTTGTTGGTCTACACATCCCATGTCTGTTACTTAGTACACCAGTGGTTCCTTTCTACTTCAGGACATTCCAAATGGTTGTACTGGCTATGGACAATGTTTGTGCCATGGCTCTGATTGATTTTCATCTTCTCTCAGCTTCAAAATTGCTTGTTTTTCACCCATAGACATCTCTCTGGTTTTCCTGTTAGTTAAACCTCTAACTATAGATGTAGTCTGCACAGTCAAAACCCAAATCTTAAACTGAATGTAGATATGGAGCACTATTTGTTGTTTGGATAATCCAGGAAATAGGACACACCAGGGCAAAAAAAATACACCTGTCAGTCACATGTTTCATTACTTTTGCTCACATGAAAAATGGGTGGGTTCAAACAAAAGGTGCTATCTTCTAAGTTGTGTATCAGAATCAGATGTAAATACCTGGAAATAAAACCTGAAATGTTGATCTCTTGTCTCATATTCATCGTTTGATGTCAAATCCAAATGTTTTCAGTCTACAGCAAAAATAAAGGATTTGGCCTCACTGTTCCAATGCTTTTGGAGGGGAGTGTAAATCTACTGGGTCCTATATGGGCAGTGACAGAATTGTGAACAAACACAATCAATGAAAAGGAAAGAATCACTGCTCACTCAGATGTCACATTGACAACAAAGCCTACAAAGTCAGTCAGTCAATGACCAGAGGGTGCAGTGCAGCGAGTCAGTAGCTACCAGCGATGAAGGCCAAGTGGTCATGAAGATTGAGTAGCAGCTTCAGGATCACATCCTTTTCTTCCTTTACCTGCAAAAAAAGTTTTTAATTAATAGCCACACTACAAGAAAACGTGCATTTAACAATACATTTGCTCAAGTACGACTCACTACAAGGCAGCATTTCAGCTGTGTTCGCTTTTCACGTGCATTATACTTCCTAAGTACATTCCATTTTAAACTTTGCTGTCCACAGACTGAAAGAGGGAGTTAGTATGTACTTACATAAGAGGCGTCAAACTCACTTCCAAAGGGGTGACTCTTAACTACAACAAAAGAGAAAGAGATATAGTCATGGGAGATCTTTGAAACCACCCTGTAAACCCAACACACCATGCATATGCACAAACAGAATGAGTGAAAAGACAAACTAGATATTTTACAACAGGAATGCATACTTGGACAGTGTGGAATATGCCTGTAGTTCAGAGAATCTCAACATGTGCCTCAGTATCTCCGCACAAAACCATACCACCAGGGAGTATTGCCCTCTGACTATGCTGACTGTAATTACCAACACAACATTAATTCATGACTGAATTATGTTGTACACTGTTCAGCAACAAACTTTAATTCAGACCAGTGTGTCCCTACTACACTCATAAATAGATAGCTGGACTATTAGCAGAGTTTTAATGCAGATTATTCTATTTTCTGTACTGTGCTAAAATTAATAGAGCAATTTTAATAAGCAGTAATGCAACAGAGACACATTTTAGGTTTTTCTATTTATCTGGGACACAAAGTAACCATTTAGATTTTTAATAGGGGGCTGGTTTATATGATTAATGCCCCCACTGTCCTGGACCACTTTTGGTACAGACATCTGAAGGGCATTTCGTTTTGTATTCCAAAATTGTATGTGCTTTTATATTCACTGCAGTTGTGTCCTTGTTCCCTAATACCTGTGCTTCCACTCTTTTATCTGTGTATCCCCAAGAACCACCCTCTAATGCAAAGAAAAACAATTCCACAAAACATTCTGTCCTGTCTTTCAATTGCAAGTTAGTATCTTGTACACTCCGTGGAAAAGCTGAAATTGCGAATTTTGTCAGATACTTACTGGCGCCATCCATCTCCGAGGATCCAGTGCCCCTCATCCTAAGGTACATGAGGCCTAGCAGCAGAAAGAACAGGCAGGCTGCCGTGAGGAGGAACATGGACAGGTAGTGGGCACTAAAGCTACCAGAGGAGGCTAGCTCTTCCCTTTTGAACTGCTGGAGAAGCTCATCCTCCGGGACAGATAGCTTTTTCTTCAGCACTGTCTGGTTGTATGAGTGGTTGGGAGCGGGGGTGTGATTGGAGTGGTTGTCCCTGTATGTCTGGGACAGGCTGCTGTAGTTGGAGAAGCGCGGTCTCAACCCAATAGCGAACCTACTAGTGCTGTTGCTTCTAGACGTTCCGTCCTCGCTGTCGACGTGGTTGTTTTCACCGGCCTTTCCCCCGTGGTTCTTGGCGACGGACACGTAGATGTGCTTCCTGGGAATCCTGTTGCTCCGCGAGCCTCCTGATGGGTCCAAATCTCTTCTCTTTAACTCGTCTTCCGCTCCAGCCTCACCTTGGGTTTTCACCATGTTTATATCCCCACGCGGAAAAACTTCATGGTTTTTCTTTTCGGTTTGGGAGTTTCGTTCGACGACGTGAGAAGAGAACGCAGAGACTATCCGGTGGCCCCGTCGAAACTCTAACCTATCTCGCTCTCGGTCTCCGGTGCCAATGCCCCTAACTTCCTCCTCGTCTGAATCCGAGTACTCCCCGGCTAGTTTGTTATTGTTTAGGCGAGACGCTCCGCGACCATTTAAAGAGCAAGAATTCTTCTCCGATTCCTCCTCACAATCGTCATCGTCCCCCGATTCGTCGTAATGCATTCCTTTCGAGTCAGGGGTCGAGCTAGCACCAACTCCCCAGCCCAGCGAAACACTTCTCTGTCCGTCTGGACCGGGGGAAAAACTACTGTTCAGTCTCGTACCACCGCCATACTGAATCTTGCTAGCCGCATTATGAGTTGGTAAGGTAATCTTCGGCTGTTTTGGAAAACCAGGGGTTCGGTTTGCCCTACTGCTGTGATCGAGGCCCTTTCTTTTCAGTGGAGTTTCAGCGTCAGACTCGTCGGAGCTGAAACCGAGGACAGAGGACTTCCGGCCCGGTCTCCTGCTAGTGCTCAAGTGCGTGACGTCAGGGCCGACTGGCCTAGATGCCGCGGCGCCGCCGTCGCCTGTGGTGCTGTTGATAGACCCGCTGCTTCGGGTTTTACCCGGTCTGGAACCTCTCTGCTGCTGCTCTTCGCGAAGTTTCTTCAATTTCTTTAAATATACCGGACGAGTGTTTTCGGTAACCGGACCTGGAGTGAAACCAAAGCGCTTTAGTTCCGAGAAAATCTCCTCGTCCGTTAACTGCGTTGACGCCATCTTGTAAAAAAAAAAAAAAATGGAGCCAGCCGTGTGACGGAAATGACGTAGAGGTGAAGCGGCAGTTGACCAACAGGGGCTGCGTTCTAAACCAGTAGCTTGCTATTTAAAATAACAGTGCTCTAAATCTGAGCAGAGCAATTGTTTATATCGGAAACCTGTGAGATTACATAAAGAATGTCTATAGGTGACCAATTCCATCTTGTGTCCCTTAACAAATCTGAAATTTAGAGGTTCAATACGGAAATATGCACAATGTGACGTACTGTGCAAAAACTTTAAGCAAATTCCAGGTGAAAAAGAAACAATGAATTTGCAGGAATATAACAGTGCTATTATACAAAACACATGCAAATAGACAACAATATGTATGCCAATAAAACAGCATAAAATAAGCTAAGCTTTATCAATTCCAAGCATTTATACATTTTTACATATTATTTATATATAAACCCAGGACAGGTTGCCAGTACTTTATTGATCCCTCACCAAAAATGTTTTGTTGGGACTGTTTTATTGCATTTTTATTTCAGTTATCTGTAAAGCATTTTGTGTTGTATTTTGTTTGTATGAAAAGTGATACATAACTGAAGTCTCACTGATTATTTTTCTTTTGGATTATGTGGGAAAGTTAGGTACTATAAGAGGGTGACAGTCAGAACTACCACTTTGAACCTTAAGGCTGCTCTTCAGGAAACCTCCGACTGCCATCATGGAGCATTCAATGGATGGAGAAAATTACACCTAACAACCAAAGACTACATATTAGTCTCCGCTGCATTTGTGTTATTCCATCAACTGCCTTCTGCTCATCCCTGATTTAACACAAACAAACAAACTGCCTATCGACCCACTTTCAGCACGTTTGTTTGCACGCTGAAATTTAAGGCTATGTTTGGATGACATTTCAGGAACTATTATAGATAAAAATCTTAAATGTTCATTGTTATTTCTCATTATGCTATTGTTCAGAATCTGCAATAATGCAAAAGTCCAGGTCGAATAAGTTCTGATTATGGATGAGCTCAATTTTTTTTAAACATCTAAAGCTATCATGAAAGTCCTATTGCTGAACAATTGAACAAAACAGTTGAAAGTTAACAATCAAACAAAACAAAAAGCTTTGAATAATTTTTAATATAATACAATTTGGTCAAGGTATTTTCAAAACTTAAAGAGCAGATGTGGCGTGGCAGATGTAATATTGCTTGTTAGCTTAATCCAAGTAGCACAGAGTTCTGAAGTTTCAAAATAGTTTTTATATTCTGTGTTTTGGTAAGGCTTGGTTTTTGTGTTTGGGGTGCTTTCCTTCTGCTCCTCCCCCCTTCCTTTTTTGTTTTTTCCCCTTTTTGCTCTGAGGTGTTTACCAGAGGGGCAGCGATGGTTGGTGGTTGCCTCACAGCCAGAAGAAAAGTTGACTTAAGAAGTCCAATTTTAAGTAAAACACAGGAAAACAAATCCCTAGTTTACAGTTAAGTGATATGTTTCTTTAAGCCATCATAAAAGAACCCAATTTTAAGCCCTTGTTTTAAGTTTTCATGCAAGAGCCTTAGCCCACTTCAAAACAACCCCTTTTTTTCTCTGAGCCATTGTTGTATTCCAGTGACATTCTTTTATACAGAAAGTTTTGGAGTCTAATTCAAATCAGCATCTAACCAATCATGGATGTGTTTCTCCACTGTCCGCTGACTTAACGTGAAGGCAGGGTATATCCTGGACATGTCTCCAGTCTAATACAGGGCTACACATAGAGACAAACAACCAAGCATGCTCACATTCACACCTACAGACAATTTAGAATCAGACTGAGATGAGAGCCCACATACACTGTCGCCTCACAACTCAACAGTCTTGATTTGGCATCTTGGTCTGGCATCTTCCTGTGTGGAGTTTGTATGTTCTCCCTTTGCCTACATGTGTTCTCACCAGATGCTCCAGCTTCCTCTCACAGTCCAAAGACATGCTGAGGCTAACTGAGGGAGTGAAATGGTGGTGGTCTATCAATCAGATATTGTGATGGTTGATAAACAGCGAAAGAAGCAGTTGTGACAGATGTAGCAATCCCAAGTGACAGGAACATCAAGAGGAAGGAGCATGTAAAGTTTGAGAAAAAAAAAAAAAAAAAAAAATTTTTTATATATATATATATATATATATATATATATATATATATATATATATATATATATATATATATATATATATATATATATATATATATATATTTAACAATATGAATGAAAAGACACAACTGGAGGTGCAGTAAACTAGCATAACCAGACTAATGTATACAGTTCGATTATGTATTCAAAAAACATACAAACATTCAAAAGATACATGAGTGATAGATCAAAACAGGAAGGGTACCATATTGCTTATGTATAGAGAATTACTATTTAATTCCCTATATAGCATAGAGTATACGGTTCCCTATTAATCATTTTTAACAGGAAAGCAGAATTTTGCACTACACCCCTGATGTCATCTACAGTACACTACAGGAGTGAGTATATTCATGTAAAACATCACTTAAATGTCAAATGATTCAAAATTGTATCACCTTACAGTAATCACATTACAAACTGTTTAAGTTTACTATGTTCAAAATAGGCCCACCACAGAACCACTATGCAACAAAAGTCAGAGCACTTTTCATTGCTGAGATTCAAATCTATAATTTGTTCAATACTTTGCCCGGCTCATAATGTTTGATGACATGTTTAATACACCTCGCCATGGAAGATAGCAGTATTGCACAAATGTATGGAGAGTTCTGCTACTCTTTCAATCTATTTTTCAGCTGCTCTTTACTGGAGTGGTTGTGTAGCACTACCTTTCTGTTTAAAAGATGCCGACAGTGGTAGCAGGTCATAGTTTTCACTTTAATCTTTGTGAAGACTGTGGCAGTGTGCTAGCTTGGATCATTATCATGCCTGAGTGTTCCTCTTGGGCCAAGCTTCTGCAGACTGGGAGTTATTTTGTCAGCCTGTGTTTTGGTATATCAACAGCCACACATGGCGCTATCTATAAATGTCATCTCCTCAGTCCCATATCATCACACTTCAACCTCCATGGTGGAGGGCCTCTGGAGGCCAGGCAGGAGGCTGGTCGAGACAGCAAGACAGGGCCAGATACAGACGGGCTCCAACTGTGGAGTAGGGTGTATTTGCAGAGCTGCACTCTCAGGGTTGCACTGAGAGGACCCCACCTCTAGGGCTGCACGTAAAGTGCATTTTTTTTATAGACAGCACCACCTTCTGCAATAGATGAACACCGAAGTGCACAATTACGGTTTTAAAGGATGATTTCACTCAAAATATACTTAGAATTTAAAATGTTTATTCAAGGAGTATTCCACTTTCATTTTGGTCCCAGTAACTATGTCTACAGAGCCAGAGGCTACAAGGCACTGTAGAGCCTTGCCCCCCCAGCTACCCCCCTAACTTTTATGTTCTTAAAACTGTACTAATAAAAACAAATCGCCACTATGTCCACAAGTGTCTCAATGCATTAGAACAAAAGATGAATTGACCAGAAGTGAATAATTGTAAATATAATCTTAGCTATCCGCCCCTCAGATACGTAGCTACAGCATTGCATCATGCACAGAGCGGCCTTCATCAGACACATACCGTCAGACTGAATCTGTCAGTAGAACACAGAGTGAAGCGGCTCAGCCGATCGAGTATCTACATGCCAGGTCAGTTTCCTCACGTGAAGTTTAAACACCTGAGGAAGCACATGTCATATGTGATGTGATCGATAGAGCACTGTTCTACTCTCCACCAGTCTGTCATTTTCTCTCGTCCCCCTTTTCCTTTCTCTATCAGTATCATTAAAGCCAAAAAAGCTCAAAAATAAATCTTTAATTAAATTATTGTAGCATCACAGCACTTATTGTTTCATGAGTTCACTCACTACTACTCAGGTAGCCTGAAGTCAAAAGTTGGCAGCCCTGCTCTCACATATGCACAAATGAAACCACATTACTGTCAAACTGAGAAAATAATAAATACAGTTGAATTTAGTCTAAATAGAACTGCTTGTGTACATGATATAAAGTCTTTCTGATTTTATATTGCCATACTACTTGTCGTACTGCAGTCTAATGTAATACATGAACTTTAACAAGACCTTTTCATATCTTGAAGCTTGCAGGACACAATAGCTGAGGGAAAAGGTTTCATTTAAGGTAATTAAGTATTAGCTGCTGTTTTATACTTTGTTTTACTTTGGCTTTTTAAGAGTTGTAGTTTTTTTTGTTTGAACACCAGTGTTGTTCCTGTTTTGTGCATTTACTGTATTTAAAGCACTTGGGCAGTGTGTTGAAACATTGCACTATTCAACAATAAATTGTTTAAACATATTTTTGTGGATCTTTTGTTGAATCCGTTTACATATATGAGACTTACCACATACCGTCCTCCCAGGCCACCCTGCCAAAACCTCTTGTCACTCCATGTAAGATTTTCTAGATCCACCACTGCTTATAATATTTAAATGTCACTTCATCATTATTTGGATCATTCCAGGATTGGAGGACATTGGAGCTTCAAAATTTTTGAAAACTAAACCTTCTCTTTTACAATTTTCTGCTCCATATTTATCAGTAATAGGTAATAAACTATCAAAGGCTTGATTGGCTCAGCTTACACATCAATGGTACCATTTTTATTCCATGCTTTATTTGTTGTTTGCTAACCCTACTCTAATCACAGTAACAGGGTTGCTAATCCATGCTAATGTTAGCTTTTTCTCAGCAGTAGAAGCTAGATATTTAGCTAGCTGTTACTGCTGACCAAGAGGACAAACTGTCTGATGGAAAACAGTCAAAAGAATTAGTCTGATCCTAATAATGTGAGGTAAAGTGAGACATTCAATCAAGGCTGACAATGTTATGAAAATATGAAAAATAGAAGAGAGGACAATGCTTTGCTCTACCCATTCTTTAGGAAAACTGTTTGATGATGTTAATTCCAGTGTTTCATGTGATTCACTGTTTTCTTCTTCTTCTACCAGATAAAAGGGTTATGCTAACAGGGTTGTTGTGGGACACACGTTACATGCATTCTAATTATTGTTTAAAATATTATGTTGATTTAAAAAAAAAAAAATTCCCACAATTACAAGAGACATCACTGAAAAAATTAACACCAAAAAAAAAGAGATTTTAATTTTAACTTTTTTATTTGACATTCAGTTTGGTCATCAGGGGGGCGGGACAAGAGAAAAATGGCATTTTAGGGGGAACTCCAGAATTATTTGGTATTTTAAAAAATATTTTCAAACATTTTTTTCTCCTAGTTTTTCAACGTGTTTTTATACCATTCTTGTCATTTTGGTTCAGAATAATCATTTGTATTATTGTTTGTATTATATTTTTGTCTACACAAGAATGATTTCATGTTTGAAATATATTTATTTTCACTTTAAAACAGATTTTGAACATTTTGATGATTAAAAAAAAAGAATATTACACAGAACAGCAATAAAAGAATGTCAGCATCCATTTTGTTTGACATTTTTTCACTCTTTTCCTGCAAGTTTGTGCATCACCTCTTGTATGATATTACCAGCGATAAAGAGCTTGGGGTAGTAATACAAATATAACAATTTCTACAGAAGTATCAAAGACAACTTAAAAAATTAAATGGAATGATGTCAAAAACATTTTTTGGGGAATAGCTGGAATATGAAATGATCGAAACTTTTAATTACAAAGATATTACAAGAAAACCACCTCACCGGGTAATTTTTGACCCACTGATGTATCTAAGGGTTAAAGCTGCGTTTATATATAACGTACAGGATAGCATTTAACACAATCAGAATTCATTCTGTCTACTGCCAGGTGTTGTTTTAGTTGTTTATTAATAATTCAATTAAATGAGAGGAAGTTAACAGTTTGGTTTGCATACAGTATTGCATCATGCTGTGACGGGGCTGGTATGTGACAGCCAGATGGAAACTGAAGCGGTCCTGGCCATAATTGGAGATGTGAAGGTCCTGACATTCTAGCCTGTTGTGCTGCTAACCGAGCAGAGTGTTAGCTGTGAGCCAGGGCTAGCTAGTGGCTAATGTAAGGAGCTGACTCTGGAGGATTATCGAGAACTACGCAACACTTTATGCCAGCGTCGCTTTTCTGCTTCTTCTTTCCTCTGGTATGTTTGTGTCTTATGTATTTTATGCACTAATTTACAATTAAGAACCGTTGTCCTAGGCAGCAGAAACCGTGACATACGGCGATTTTGTGCTGTTTCAAGAGTTTGTGTATGTTGAGGAATAGAGGAATTCAAAATCTTAACAGATTTAGAAAGGGCTAACAACTTGTCAAAGTGGAAACAAAACTCTGCGGTAGCAGTGTATCCAGTATTAATATTCTGCTCTGGTGTTATCAAACACAACGAGGTATAGAGAGGCATAACTCAACACAAAACATTAGTGTAGCTTTGGCACTTCACAATACAAGCGTCGTCATCATGACTGTACTAGAAGCGTCGGAGTAAAGCTTTCAGTTGGAGATATAGTGTAGCTTCACAACCCCACCGGTGTTTCAATATGGCCACATTACATAAACACTCAAGATGGTGAAGCCTCAAACCGTAAACTATGAGAAAGGTAGCTGCCGAGACGTCACCCGTTGCTTTCTGCACCGAGAAAATGACGACGTTTCAAGTACGCATATTGTGAAACGGCTCAGGATTTTGTTTGCATTTTTGGAGACGAAAAAGAGAATGTAAGAAGGCCGAACCATAGAGTAATGATTGGTCAGACTGACTGAGAGCCGAGTACTCTCTACCCGCCCACATTTACCGGCTGCTGCTGTGTTTACAGCATAGACTGTATGGTTTTCAGGCGCTGCTGCTAACAAAGTTAGCAACCAAGTGTGGGGCTAAACTCTACAGGTAAGTGTTAAAGGCCTCTTAGTAACTTGTTTTCATGTCCATATCTGGACAATACTGCATATAAAAGCAGTGACCTATGTTATTATAACTGAAGTTACTGTAAGTTACCATTAGACTGTAACCTCTGCTGGTAAATGTGCTCTGACATTGTGCTTAAAAGTGGTTCTGTAAATCTCACGTTACGTTTCCTTAGTTGGTGTTAACAGGGATGCAAGTCAGTTTTGTCAACTTGTTACTTGTTAGCTGTGACTAACTTCCGTTACACAACACAGAATGTAATTGCATTTGGGTTTTCTAAACATTACATTAATGTGATTCAGCGTCTCCACTGATAGTTTCATTAATTAAATGTACCACATTATACTAACACAACACAAACATCGTTAGCTTAATGCTGCTACATTAACTTTAATCAGGCTGCGACTATTAGCTAGCTTGGTTAGCATTGCTAATTCACATTAAAGGTAATATTTACTGGATGCTAACTCTCTTCTCTGGTCAATACACAGAGAAATAAACTGTGCCTACATCTGGAGTGCATTGCACACATTATATCTGACACTAAAGTTGCAAAAAAGTGCATTATTACAGCACCAATAAGAAAACAAGAAAAGCACTCAGAGAGTGCAGTACTCCGTCAACGCTGCTCAGTCATATGATTTCCGACAAATGAAATCTTTTTAAAAATTCGTGGTCCACAGCAGTGCATTTGTTGTAGGATCACAATCGTGATCATCAGCAGACAGCTGATGTAGTGTTCACTTGTTGTCATAGTTACAGTGACGCCGTGCTGCTATCTGGCAATGATACAGAAATCTTTAACAAATCCATGGATCCAGACTATAAGCCGCATCACTGCCAAAATGTAATCACTTGGTCCTTGTGTCATTTCTGACCTTCCCTGAAAATTTCATTGAAATCTGTTGGTCCGTTTTTGAGTAATGTTGCAAATAGACAGACAGACAGACCAACGGCGATCGTAGCATGTCTGCCGTGTTCCTTGGCGGAGTAACAAACATTTAGTTACTGTACTGAATCAACTGAAGGTCAAAAACTGGGTAAAACAGGCCAATGGGCAGTTAAAGTGTCCATCAAGGCTGCCTCCTCCATAGGACTTGCCAGTCATTCCAGATCAGACTGTCAATCAAGCAGCCACGCCCCATGATGTCACTAAAACTGTGATGCTTTATATAAAGTTCAAGTATTGATTCATTTTCAGATTGGCCACCTGATCTCTGATTTTGACCATGAAAGCTAATGAAAACAAAAATCCTGAGCTGTAGAAAAGCAGTCTTTCGTATTTTACGTTTTCCTGTGCCGAATTGGGGTCTATGGAGCCAGAGCTTTTTGGTGCCAGCCCCTGTCGGACGTAGTAGTACTGCAAGTTTTTGACACTTCCAGGTAGGCTTCATTCGTGCAGCTGATTGCTAGTCCATCTTTCTTATACAGTCTTATACAAGGCATTCCAATGTGCTACACCATACTGCCATCTAGTGACAATAGAATAGAATTCCTTTATTGTCATTCCAGTGTACAACAAAATGAGGCAGCTGATGTTGCACTTCTGGATCTTGCACATTGCTGAACATATGATAAAAGTATGTCTTAAGTAGAGCAACATTGCACAGTTGTATGTAAACATATGTAAACATGGAGTTTCAGTAAATAAATACATGATGCACAAGGTTGTAGTTCAGTTGCTCGTAGGAACAAGACAGGCCCAGACAGTTTGTGTGTTTGGAGGAGTTCAATTCTCTTAGGACTCTTGGTTAGAAGCTTTTATTCAATATGTTTGTTCATGATTTGATGGACGTGACGCATCAACCTGAGGGCAGTGGGTTAAACAGATGTTGTCCAGGATGGGACCGGTCCTGAAGAGTGTTTAATTCCCTGCTGAGGCAGGAGAGCTGAGTAAGTCCATCAAAAAAGGCACTGAGCAGCCGATGATCTTCTGGGTGGTGTTTATGATCCTCTGGAGGGCTCTTCTGTCCACTGCTCTTGACAGAACAGCGGTAAAATGACACTAGCAGCCTTTCCTGCAAATAATTTTTTCTGAGGATCCTCGGGAAGTGGAGTTGCTGTTGGGCCTTCTTCACTGTTGTGGTGGTGTTGGTAGTTCAGCAGAGATCTTCATCAGTGTGTGCACCCAGGAACCTGAAAGATTCGACAGTTAAGAGAAACTTAAATTACAGCTTCTCTTCAAGTTTCCCCCCACATTTTTATGATGTAAACCCATGCATTAGACCTTTCTGGTAACCCTGTATGTTGAAACATTGAAATCCAGTTTCAAATTTGTGAAAATGCAAAAAAAGTTTTTTTTTTTTTTTCAGATCTTGTCCATATTAAACCAAGTCCAGATCAATTAAAAGAACGCTACATAGGCTAATGGGCTATAGATTGGTGAAATCTGGACTACAGTGTCCCAGAGAAGCTTGAGTCTCTGGAACATTTTCTGATTTGTCAAACCTTTACTCTAGGTGTGATTATGAAAAAAAGATCTATTTTTCTAAACTTTTTTTCACATCTACATTACATTAGACCAATTCCAGATGTAAAACCACAATTTATAGACAGACTAAAGCTGGCCTAGACTCTCAGAGAGAGAGAGGCTAAAGAGTCACCGAAACACAATTTGTAATGTGTAAAACTTTGTACATATTGGAGATTTTGCTTTTTATGACAATCCCATAGAAATCCACATCTCTCATTTTTAATTCCTTTTAACAGCTCCTTCCTCTCCATGAGTTTAAAATTTAATTTTTAACTTTTAAAAACAATTAACACATCTTCATAGCTTAGTCAACTGATTAATTTACTCTTTTAAGTCTACTTTCATACAAGTATGGCTTTTGTTCTCTCACCTTTCCTCTAGTGGCCAACGTTCAGCCTTTTTCAGCTTCTGCTAATGCAATTTTTGCAAGTTTTTCCAAATCTATTTTCTGTAGCCTGTACTACAAGGACAGTAATTCAGTCATAAACAATACTTGGTCTATACAGAAAAGAGATTGTCAACATTCATTAGACTGTTTTAACCTCTATAAATCAACTCAAAACTGTAAATGTTCGTTAGCAAAGTTGTCCTATGCTAGCTGTATGTGCCCAGTTACCACAGTCATTTAAACAGAAGTGGTGACAGTTCCAAGAAGTGATAGGAGGAATGGTGTGACTTTAAACTTCAAAGTAGAAATTCAGGTTAAATCACACAAATGAAGAAATTCATCTGTGAAGCTCTCTGTGGTACCTACACTGATCAGTTGACCTTGTGCCGCTGTGCAGATATGACCCAGATTACCCCATACTGCAGAACTACCCAGTAAACCTGTTATTTGCCACCATGTGTATAGTAACTCCTAGTAGTAGCATTGCAGTTTACTTACTATGCCTGATTGTGGCTCCCTGTAATTGTGATGTTAAACTATGCTAGCTTTGTAGTTTTAAACCCTTTACTGGGTTAAACTGTTGATGGTCCTGTATAAGGCCCACTGATAAAGATTTTTTTTTATTATTGTTCCTGTTTAAAAGCTGTTGCCTTTTGAGTCTTTGAATCGGTCGAGCTTTTTCAATGACAACAAACATGCAAGTATATTTCACTAATCAGCCACAACATTAAAACCACTGACAAGTGTCATGAATAATGTGACATTTTGCTGGTAAATCTTGGGACCTGTCACTCACGTGAATGTTGCTTTGGCTGTTAGCGGCCCACTGGGTAGGTTCATGAGTAATTGTTAATTAATTGGCATTATTAATTTAACATGTTAGAATATATTAGTCAGTAAGGTAGAGGATGAGGGAAATGCATGTCAGACAATGTTTTATAAATTTGCAATAGTACCTGATAGCACCACCAAGGGGAACCTTGTACTGTTTGCTGAGATTGAAGACTGTAGCGTACTTACTGTGTTTCATACTGTAGTAATCCTAGGAGGTGGTAGCTGAGACTCAGGGCAGTTCTGTGTTGGCAAGCAGAGATCATTGTGGGGAATTTGAATAGCAAAGGACTGCCATAACAAAGACATCTGTAGCGGTCCTTACAAGCAGGAAATGAGACAAATGTTGCTGGAACATCTTTCCAATATAAAAATGACTACGTGGTCTGATTTTGTGGTGAATGTTAACAGTCTTTAGTAGTGTATGGAAAAACATCCACTGTACTTTATTAATTTTGAAGATTAATTGATTATTGAATGATAATGCGGCTGATTATCAGTTAAAAAAACTGTTTAAAATTTGCAGGCCTACCTTTCCAAATAAATATTTCTCCAGGCCACACACACCTTCATAGCAATGGCATTCACCAACGCCAGCATTCACTGACAGGAAGACAGTGCCTCCCGCCACATGGCAAGGACTGCGTAGGAATGATTTGAGAAACACAACAAAGACCCCAGTGTACTGATCCCGCTTAGGTTAGAATCTGATCAAGCATCTGCAAGATGCATTGGAACAAGCCTGATCCATGCATTGTTCTATGAAATCAGGTTTGGATCAAAATGATTTTTAAAAAGTTAAGCAAAATAAGGCAGTGAGAGAGAACAAATCATCACTTTATCAGACATCACACCCACAGTGAAACATAGTGGTGGTAGTGTGATGGTTTGAGGTTGCTTCCAAAGGACCTGGGCGACTTGTCATAATTGATGGAGCCTTGAATTCAAACTAGCATAGTTTAACATCACAATTATAGGGGGCCACAGTACTATACACATTGTGGCAAGTAACAGCTTTACTGGGCAACTCTCTATAAGAAAATCCTCCTGGAGAATATCCGCCCATCAGTTCATGACCTGAAGCTCAAGCACACGTGTTATGCAGCACGAAAATGACCCAAAGCACACAAGCAAGTCCACCTCTGAGCAGCTCAAAACGAATAAAATTAAGGTTTTGGAGTGGTGGAGCCGATTACCATGGCTGAGTAATAAAGTACCCTCCGAAAGGCTGCTGGAAGATATGAATGCAGTGCTATGAACTATCCCTACTATGATCATTACTGAGGCCAACCAGCTGATGTATGCATCAGCAAAAGCAATCCAGCGATAAGCTGAACAGCATGAATAAGAAAAAGCAATGGCCCCCATGGAGGAGGAGGCTAGAGTCCAAGCTTTGGTGGAACATTTGCACACAATAATTGATATGTTTTTTTAAAAGAACTTTTGCAATAGTACAAATAAAGGACAAAAATTATATAAAAATAATCATTTCCATGTGGGTGACATTGAATGAGACAGATGGAATAAGTCAGCAAGTACTGCTTCTTTATTTTTAACTCACAGAGCATGGAAAACATCAATAGACAAAAATTTTTGTGAGCCACTGGTAGTGATGCAGTTTGAGAAAAGAAGAATTACAGTATTGGGATCCAAAGACAGAGGGCAACAATGTGGATAATGGCTAGCACTGTCACCTCATAGCTCGAAGGTCTTTGGTGTGGAGTCTGTATGTCCTCCTTGTGCTTGCACTGGTTTTCAACGGATACTTTGGCTTCTTTTGTCAACAAAAAGGAATCAACTGAAATATGATCCAGTTTATAATAATTAAGTCTTGAATAAAGCAACCTACATCAATAGTCTTTCCAGATAACAGAAGGATTACTAAAAGTCTGACACAACACCAGATTTAGTTATCCTTTCAGGGTTAGAAACCAGAATCTAATCCAACAAAGATAAAGGTTGATAATTCACTCTAGTAGGGTCAGCCGTTAGCTGAACAGCTGTATTTCTATTCTATTCTATTATTGGAGGAGGAACCATCAAGCCTACTGTTGAAGTCAACCAAACAAATTATTTCCATTCTGACTTTTCCATAGTGAATGAGATTTGTAAGATAGTAGCAGAGCATTAGGATGGGAGGAGAAAGTAATATGAAATGCGTGGAGGAAATATAAGACTTATTTCAGAAGTCTACATCAGGTAAGTCATTATAGAGGTTTTAACATTGCGGTGTTGTGTTTTTAACGAAATAACAGCCAAAGAACAGTGAATAAATCCCATCAATTAATACTTTTGCGGTTATAGAAAAACCTAATGGCTGTACTTCTCTTACTCTCACTCTTACTCTCTCTCACTCTCTTTAGTGTGTCATGGCTGTCCTACTCAGACGTGGGTTCGTCATTGCCCGACACCATGCCCTTGGGCAAGGCAGCAGCTCAGTCTGCCACCGTGCGCTGCCTGCTGTTCTTCTAGGTAGAGTAACCTGTTAGCTGCAATGTTGATGTGTCCATATGCGATTGTGGAATGTAGGCTGTAGCACTGTGCAAACTACAGTGACAAACATTTCAACAGAATGAGGCACACTATATGTGTCTCTGTCTCTTGGTTCTTCGTTGCAATATTTACTACCAAGATCCATACTGTTTCTGAGAGCAACATTAGCAGCATCTCAAGGCATTCTTCAAGAAGTCGAGATATATGTATTCGCTCTAGTGTAGTCTCCTTCTGCAGCATCAGTGCCAGCCCTTTCAGTATTCAACACTAATAGATACATAGGAGTTGTTCCTCTTTATGGTGATGGTGATGGTTTGGATGTAGAAACTGTTGAAATTAGCTCAGAGAGATGTATAGGAGTGACGAATTCTAAATATCCATCAGGTCTTACAGCTAGTTTTACAGCAACTGCACTCGATGATACAATTGTGGCAGTTGTAGGAAGGGCAAGATTCATTTTTTCTCTGATCTTAATTTTAGCTGTAGAGAAGCTCATGAAGTTGTTACTGCTCAGAGCTAAAGGAATACAAGGCTCAACAGAGCTCTGACTCTTTGTCAGCCTGGCTACAGTGCTGAAGAGAAACCTGGAGTTGTTCTCGTTTTCCTCTATTAATGGTGGATGATATGCTGTCCTGGCATTACAAAGAGCTTTTTTTTAATTTTTTTTTTTTAAATAAATTACTAGACTATTTTTCCAAGCTACATAAACTTCCTCTAAACTAGTGGAATACCACTTCCTTTCCAGCTTTCGGGATTCCTGCTTTAAAGTCCCCAGCTGGGAATTGCACCAAGGAGCAGGCCCTCTCTGAGATATAACTTTCTTTTTTCAGAGGTGCAACACTATCGAGTGTTGTACGCAGTGTGGGTAAAGTTATAATCACTGCCCTCCATTTATTTATTTTTTTATTTATTTATTTATTTATTTATTTATTTAAGATGGGACAGTGCATATTAATCAACATGAGTCAAGAAATGTCCACATGTAAATATGCCAGATTTAGCCTCGAGGGCTAATTTTCATCTGTAGTCCATTGTATCAATATATGGTGCTGAGGTAAATAGTGATGGAATCATTTCCTTAAATTTAGTTACAGCATTGTCAAACGTTATCAAAACATTATCAGACAGAAGTGGGTTCTGAGGAAACACTATAAGCTGTTCAGTTTCTATGCCATATGTCAGAACAAGGTCAAGGGAGTGATTAAAACTGTGAGTTGGTTTATTTACGCATTGAGAAAAGCCATTTGAGTCCAATAATGAACTAAATGCAGTCGTAAGGCTGTCACTGTCAACGTGAATGTTAAAGTCACCCACAATAATGACTTTATCTGAATGAAGCACTAAATCAGATAAAAAGTCTGAGGATTCAGATAAAAACTCAGAGTAAGGAGCAGGCGGACGATATACAGCAACAAATAAAACTGGTTTCTGAGTTTTCCAGTCTGGGTGTGAGAG
Source organism: Amphiprion ocellaris (assembly GCF_022539595.1). Taxonomy (NCBI): domain Eukaryota; kingdom Metazoa; phylum Chordata; class Actinopteri; family Pomacentridae; genus Amphiprion; species Amphiprion ocellaris. Next base: position 20,744,336 of record NC_072786.1, on the reverse strand, counting down.
ACTAAGAGGAAGATTTTCTAATGAGCTGTAACCAGGTTTAGGTCTGTGGTTCATTATTAAGTGGTAAATTGCTGACACTCCTCCTCCTCGGCCTGGGATTCGAGGAATATGACAGTTAGTATGAGTTGATTCATTCAGACTAACATATTCTTCCTGCTGCAACCCGGTTTCAGCCAAACAGAACAAATCAATCTGTTGATCAGTTGTAAAATCATGTACTAGCAAAGATTTAGACGAGAGAGATCTAATATTTAACAAGCCACATTTAACTGTCATGTGTCTTTGCTCTGTTGAAATAGCGGTATTCATTTTGATCAGATTTTTATGGTTACTATTTCTTTAGTTTATTTTTTGATGTGTTTAATTTGTTGAATTTTGGTGGTCGGAGGACAGACAGTCTGAGTGGACTTAACTGAGCTACTGAAGAGTGACAGCTGTAAGGTGGCTACAGAGATGTGTGTAATACTTCAACTCTGCGTCCTGGTCTTAACTCTGGGTCGTCATGCTTTAGGAGTTCTAATAAACATCAGCCATGTTTCCAGAGATGAGCGCTGCACCAGCCAAAGTGGGATGGATGCCGTCTCTCCTAATCAGACCAGGTTTTTCCCATAACGAGCTCCAATTGTCTATAAAGCCCACGCCGTTTGCCAGACACCACCTCGGCAGCCAGCGTTCAAACGACTGCATGCGGCTAAACATATCGTCGCTGGTCAGATCAGGCAAGGGTCTAGAGAAAACTACGGAGTCCAACATGGTTTTGACAAAGTTACACACCGATGCCACACTAACTTTGGTGACCTCCGATTGGCTAAACTCTGTGTCATTACCAACGCTGTGAATAATAATCTTACTGTGTTTATGTTTGTCCTTAGCCAGCAGTTTCAAACTTGCTCCTATGTCGCCCCTCTGGCCCCTGGGAAGCATTTGACTATTGTCGCTGGTCCTGCTAACTTCATGTTTCTGACTATGGAGCTGTCAATGATCAGAGTTGGTTTCTCAGTGGGTGTGTTGCTGAGTGGAGAAAAACAATAAGAAACATGAAGCGGTTAGTGGTAAACTGGGACAGAGGGTTTGAGCTTAGGTCTACGTTTCCCACTAACCGTCACCCAGCTACCCTGGCTTCCCGGCTGCCTGGGAGCTGCTAGGGGACGGCTAGCAGAAGCTACACTAGCAGCTATGCTATTGCAGTCCACACCAGCTATGGGTGCCTGGCTAGCTGCTAGCGGGTTGCTTTCCATGGTGTGGAGCTGCGCATCCAATTCAGAGAGTTTTGCCTCCAGAGCTACAAAAAGACTACATTTATTACACGTACCATTATCATTAAAGGAGGCAGAGGAATAAATGAACATGTGACACACTGAGCAGGAGAGCGAAGGAGAGGAAGAGGGAGAGAGATAAGCCATGCTAACTGCTATGCTAGTGGACCAGAGATAGCAGATGAAATACAAGATTTGTGAAGGAATTTGAGTAATAGGTGCTTGAAGAGAACAAATGTATGCTACTATTCAAAACTTTCGCATTACACAGAATGTGAATATCAGATAAGATGAATGAGTTAGGATAGTCAGAAAACACAACACAGCGCTAGAAACAGGAAGTGACGCAATATGCCCAACGTAACGTCAGACGTCAGTTTTGTGTCTGATATTGTTCATTAACTTGACCTGTGTTGTCTTGTGTTGTTTCTTCCTCTGTTTGCTCCCCTTTATGCAGCACAGTCCTTGGTTGTAGCCCTGCTGAAGGGCGTTTGGTTCTAGTAGTGGGTGGAAGTGCCTTTCTACAGCAGCCATGTCGGGCTTCAATCTGCTACACCTAATAACCAAGAGTCAACCTGTTGCTCTGAAATCCTGCAGTCTTCCCTCAGGTCCACTGACTGGGTGCTGTGTGCCTGCTGTGCTCTGTATCTCTAAAGTCTTAACACTGCACTGGTGTGTCAGCATGTCTTTACTTCTAAAGTCTGCATGTGTTAAGAGGGATGTGACCTGCTTTCAGTTTTTTCTTACATTTGATTTGTCCTCTCAGGGAATAGTCATTAAATTTTTGCATTGAACATTGCTTGAAAGCTTCACAATTGGACCAAATCTGAACATGATTGGTTATTGGACCTAAAACTTTTTAAGTCATAAATGATCCATATTAAAAATACTGTCAAAAAACATATTTTTTTTCAGTTATAGCACATATAGTCATCTCTCCACATGCTTTGATTGGATATTACCTATTTTAAAATACTGCTGTTTCATTTTATACTGCTAGTTTTATTAAACTTATTATATAAATAATAAAAACAAAGGAAATTAAATAAAATACATATATGTATTTGCTTTCTCGTATTGCAATTAGTATGCCATAAATAACATCTTTAAAAGCTGTGCTTATCCTCTTATTATTCACAACTCAATGAATTAACTGTTAACTTGAATTTTTCACACCACACTAAAATTAATTCACATCACAACAAACAAGGAGGAAGGAAATACAAAGCATGGCCATTGCCATGCAATTAGTTTTAATGAGGAGATACAAGTAGTTTTGGAGATATAGTTGCATTTTCCATGCCAAAGTGAAAATCTACACACTGTGCTCATTGGCACTGCTAATGGCAGACATGACAGACAGCTCTTCACAATACACCTTAATTCAGGTAAACAATACCTTATTTATTCACTTATGATATCGTGAATGCACATGTAAAAGCAAACATTTAGAACAATGTCTACTGTATTTTGCTTTGTCTAATTTGTTTTTATTTTGGCATTTAAAATTATATGGATATATGTTCCCATGTTCATGCAGCATAGAAATACTAGGGTTGTTTTAAAAGACAGTTTTTTTTTAAAGTTATTGTTTCGGACTTTTTGCCTTTGTCATGTATAGGACAGTGAAGAGAGAGACAGTAAACATGGGTAGAAGAATCGTGGAATGGCATGCAGTAAATGGACATGGGATGGATTTGAAGCCATGACCGCTGCATCGCTATGGGTCGCTCACATAGTTTTGAACATAGCAGATTTCAGTTTTTTGATAGATAAATTACTTTCGTTGAATAAATAATGAAAATATAGCTCTTTTTGTGTGTTGCTTATTTGGCAGGTCTGTTTTACCAATTTGAATTTGGATGTCCATTTCATAAGGCTATTAATTTATTTTTTTTCTTTAAAAACAACGACCATGTTTGGTGGGTTCACAAACTTTCAAGTGGCATATGCATATACACTACCTGGCCAAAAAATAAAAATCGCCACCGGGATTGAACTAAGCAAATATGTAAGAGCCTTCCACTGGATTATTACTGCAGTGATGAATACGTTTCAGCTGCAACAAGTTATCTGACCCTAGCTGATGCAGGGAGGAGCTTCTCATTTCTTAAACAATCATGTCGGAAGACATATCCTGTGGTTGTAGAAACGATGTCAATCTGTCTCAGAAGGGCCAAATTATTGTCCTGCATCAAGCAAAGAAAACAACTAAGGAGATTTCTGAAACTACTAAAATCAGGTTAAGAACTGTCCAACGCGTTATTGAAACCTGAAGGATAGTGGAGAACCATCATCTTCCAGGAAGAAATGTGGTCAGTCATGTGGTCTGATGAGTCCAGATTTACCCTGTTCCAAACTTAAGGGGGCATCAGGGAAAGAAGAGAGGCAGATGAAGTGATGAACTCATCATGTCTAGTGCCTACCAGCCTGTGGGGGTTAGGGTTATGATCTGGGGTTGGTCAGGTTCAGCAACGTTATGTTCCCAAAGAATGAGGTCAGCTGACAACCTGAATATACTGAATGACCAGGTCTTTCCATCAGTGGAGTTTTTCTTCCCTCATGGCATGGGCACATTCCAAGATGATGATGTCAGGATTCATGGGGCTCACACTGTGGATGAGTGGATTAGGGAGCATGAGACGTCATTTTCACACATGGATTGACCTCCACAGAGTCCAGACCTCAGCCCCATTGAGAATCTTTGGGATGTACTAGAGAAGACTTTGTGTAGCGGTCCGACTCTCCCATCAGTAATATAAGATCTTGGTAAAAAACGAATGCATCTCTGGACAGAAATAAGTGCTCTGACATTGCAGAAGCTTATCAAAACGATGCCTCAGGGAATGAGTGCCATACTCACAGCTAAAGGCAGTCCAACAAGATATTAGAGTGTGCGACTTTTTTTTTTGGCTGGGCAGTGTATATGTATGCAAAATTCTCAAAATACTGTATCCAGCAAAAGTGAGTAAACCCCTGTGCAATATCACTTTAATGTCAAGTGATTCATTGACCTCTCAACAGTTCCATCGTTTCTGACTCGACAGAAGGCTAGACTTTTAATCTCAAAGAAACTCTGGTGAACATTCTGAAATAAATACTTGAATTGACATGTTCCTGCTGTATCACCACTGATTACAGATATTTTAAAGAGATACTTTAAACCATTTTGAAGAGAAACTTTAAAATGGATCGAGTTCAGCATCTGTTCAATTTGTAGCTCTGCTCACATGCTGCTGTCACACAGAATGCTCTAACAATTCCTCACTTGGCGCTTTTGCAGCTTCCATGCACTGTGTGGTTTGGTTTTATTTAACAAATTGACCCTGATGTTAAAATGTTTTATTGCTCATAATGCCAGTCAAATGTTTGGACACACCTTCTCATTTAATGCTTTTTCTTTATTTTCATGACTATTTACATTGTAGATTCTCACTGAAGGCATCAAAACTATGAATGAACACATATGGAATTATGTAGTAAACAAAAACGTGCAAAATAAGTCAAAACGTGTTTTATATTTTAGATTCTTCTAAATAGCCACCCTTTGCTTAGATTACTGCTTTGCACACTCTTGGCATTCTCTGGATGAGCTTCATGAGGTAGTTTGTAGAGGTGTAGCTGGGTTGTTCCGTCTCAAATCATGAAGTTTTTAGAATAATTTCTGCTCAACCTTGCTGATTTGCCTGAAAATTTATTACCAGAAAATATAAATATTTCTAAAGCTATTTGAGTGTTTTTTCCTTGTTATGTCAAATGCTTTCTGAGATTTTTACATTTAAAAAAAAATGCCTGTCAGGCTACTTTTAGGACCTTTTTTTCACACATTGAAATTCGAGGTTATGTGTTGAACGACAGTATCTCAGGTACTAGGAAAGATAAAAACAAATGTATCTTGTTTAGTGCTTGATGTATAAATCTAAATTTTTCCAGATACATTTTATATATCTATAGGCTGTGGTTAAAAAAAAAAAAAAAACGCGAATCAGAGGTTGAGCTGAAAGCCCCTGATGGTTTGAGAGGTAATGATCCTGGGGAACGTGAGGGACATTATAATGGTATTTCTTTTTTTCCTGGCACCATCAGAAGACCTGCATAGTTATAATATTTTGTCCTCCCTTCATTTGGTCTCAGGAGCACGTAGGACTAAGAAGACATGGCCAGTAAGCTTCTCTCAGGAGGACCTGAGGAAACGCCTTACACCAATGCAGTACCACATCACCCAGGAGAGAGGAACTGAGAGGTGGGAGGAACTGCTGTCCCATATCAACTTTAAAATTAAGTTATTGTCTTTGCCATGCCTCAGAGTTTTAGTGATCGCTCACTGTTTATGTCATGGTATTTATTTAGAAAATAAACTGTACTTGCATGCAATCTAAGCCATTTACAGCTGCATTTGATGGTGTTCAACAGCTATTCCATGGCAATCCACAAATCAGTCGTTTTTAAGAAAAGAATGTCATAACCACTCAGGGATACAAGCTTCATTCTCTATTCTCAGAGTTTCATTTAACAGCCTTTACTTTCATTCCAGATTTTCAGAATTTCATTCAATGGCCATGTCCAAAATAACTTCATTTTTCCTTGTAGTATGCTCTACATACTGTCACTTCATTAGGTTGTCCAAAATTTCATGTTGCTGCTCATGATTGAGTGCCGATACAGTACATAGGGAATAGTGAATGAGTGAACGATGTGATTCCAGACACATTTAATATTGTCGAGTTTTATTTCACTCGCCTCCAATGTCACTCCATTCCATTCAGTATTTGAAATCTTTTTCCGAATATGCAGTAGGGTCTAATAGTCTGAACTGCTCTGGAGCTAAAACAGAGACTGTATAGGTTGTCACTAAAAAAAAGAATTGGTCATTGAAAATAAAATTTGCCATAATGAGGAGCAACGTTATAAAAATGAACTTTGACGTTATTCAAACCAATTTTCCTTTGAACAATAAAAAACACAAGAAAAGCACTTGGAAAGCACAGTACTCTGCCAAGGCTGCTCAGTCTTTGTATGATTTCTGACAGATGAAATCTTTAAAAAATTTGAGGTCCTCAACAGTAGATTTGTAGTAGGATCCCCAATCATGTGATCGTCAGCAGGCAGCTGAGGTAGTGTTCACTTGTTGTCATAGTTACAGAGACGCCATGCCGCTATCTTGCAATGATACAGATATCTTTAACAAATCCATGGATCCAGGGATCCAGACTATAAGCCACATCTCTGCCAAAATCTAATCACTTGGTCCTCGTGTCATTTCTGACCTTCCCTGAAAATTTCATTGAAATCCTGTTTTTGAGTAATGTTGCTAACAGACAGACAGACAAACCAACACTGATCATCTGCATTCCTTGTTGGAGTAATTACACTATGAGGCCAAAGTGTGACCATTACATACACGTAAAACAGGAGCAGGGTACTGAACATTGTCAGGGACTCCTCACACCCTCTCCATAAACTCTTTGAACTGCTACCATCAGGCGAAGGTTTGAGGAGCATCAGAGGAAGAACCACCAGACTGATAAACAGCTTCATTCCACAAGCTGCCACAATACTAAACTGCTGATCTGGTTTTTGGATCCTGGAGAAATGTTATCTCGTCTGATATAAGGACAATAAAGCTTCACTTGATTTGATTTGATTTGATTTTGAAAACTACTTATATCCCTGTTTAAACTCTATGGAACCGTCAGAGCTAGTGACAGATTTTAAAAAGTTTTGCTGAGATAAGGCTGCTCTCGGTGGGTGACTGTAAGCGCTGTCCACCCAGTCATCTGAATAGCTTCTAATGCTGGCTGTCTAACCAGGACACTCACATCTCCACAATCGTTGGAGTAAATTTTTAAACAGACTTTATCTTGATAAACTGATCAGAGATACGATGTTTACACAACTACTTTAACAAATCATTTAAAAACCTTTGAATATAAATAATAAAATATTTGTCTTTAAAAGCACAGACACTAGTTTGGTCTCATGAATATAATATTTGCTGCTGCACAATGACTGGACCATACTGAAAACAAAACAAGTTCTTGTTTGTTCATGGTGGCAAGCCATTCAGTTGTACTAATAATACAACTTTTTCCACAGTGCCTTTACTGGAGAGTTTGCACATCATAAAGATGATGGTACCTATACGTGTGTTGTCTGTGGGGCCTTCCTGTTCAGGTAAGAGAAATGTTTCCTTGTGTTAGCAAATCAATATGTATACTGACATGGAATAAGGTTACAGAAAGAAATGGTGCCATTGATAACACATCTTAAGAGTCCAGAGAATCAGCAACTGTAGTGATCAGTTGGGACCTTTTCTTGAATAGATTTTTTTTTGACAGATGGCGAGAGCCGCAACACTCCGCTACGTTACAAAGACTTTCATAAGAGAGACAAAGCCATTTTGAGTACTTGAATTAACACACTATTTCTAACTGACATTTTTCTTTTTTTTATAGCTCAAACTCTAAATTTGATTCGGGATCAGGTAAGTTGAACTGCTGTCAGCTTCTCATTTGTACCTCTGCTTTCTTTGCTTTGCCATTTTTACAAGCTGGGCCTGTGTTTTGCTACAACAGACCACATTTATGAGACTTGAAATTCTTTATTTGTGACCAAGAATAGTTGACTCTTTGATTATTTGCTCTAAGTTGCCTGGTTCAGCTGCCAGTCTCACTGTTGTATTGCTGCATTTGGGAGAAAATGTGGTTATAAAACAAGGGTTCATATTGGCAATACAGTTCTGGTATTGCCACAATTATACTATTCTAATTGTGTTTGTGATAAATAAAGGTCTTGAGTCTTGAATCTTTTCCTAATAAAACTTGTATAAAGAAAAAAAATGCCCAAATCATATGCCAACAGATCCAGAACATTTCACATTCAAAGTTTTTTGAAACTAAAGTCTTAAAGAACCCATAAATATCCTAAAACTAGCACAGCTAGCTAGCTAAAAAAATAGATTTGTGTTGATACAAAGAAAAGACTTAAAATGTATTTTTCAGTGTGTGGAAAACTGTGCTTAAATTTAGCATCCAATGCTGTTCTTGAAGTAAGGCTATATACTGGATTTTTCAGAGAAAATACCATATTATGTTCAAAAGAAAAAATCCTGACTAAGATTAATTTACTCATATACTACCTTTAGAAATGCTGTTGACTCAGGGTCCCTTTTTTAGATTCTTAATGTGGTGGTAAGCGATCAGTGATTCTTATTTGATATCAGAAAGACAGCTGGTGGTTAGAGGTACAGAGGAACATTTCCAGCAACCATCACTCCTGTGTTCTAATGCTACATTGTGTTAGCTAATGGTGTTGAAAGGCTAATTGATGATTAGAAAACCTTTGTGCAGTTATGTTAGCACATGAATAAAAGTGTGAGTTTTCATGGAACACATGGAATTGTCTGGGTGACCCCAAACTTTCGAGCGGTAGTGTACATTCTTAAATCTTCTTGTAAGTTCATATGGTTAGATTATTTTGTAAATATTGTGTCTTTTGCTTCTTTTTCCTTTAATAAATGCTTATGTGTATATCTGCTGGTCTGATTAATGTTGCATAAGAGTGAATGCTGCCATCTCTACCATATAATACTGCAAAATCCTTCAACTTAGCAACTGATATGGTGATTTTGTTATAGTTATCAATTTAGTTATTTATCAAAATATCAGAGTGATAGTTCAATGTATTTTATGAGACTAATTTAGAAGACTGATCTTTTTGTTCAGTCTATTTTCTTTCAGTCAAAGATTGGGCCCTGATTTTCGACACGTGATTCATAAAGATGAATTTAATAACTTGGTAACAGTGTCGCACCGCAGCTGTAATATTAGCATACCAACATTTGCTACAGTGCATTTAATAGAAGGTACAGCTTACTAATACATGATGTCAGGCCATACTTTCAGTCAAAATATTGTAAAAGAATATATAGTTTTGATGTGAGGATGGTAAAACGAGGAAAAGACAGGTACAAGAGGGGAAGATTTGATTTCACCATGTGGGAACCATGAATATCTGTGCCAGATTTGATGACAGTCCATCCAGTAGTTGTTGAAACATTCCAATGTGGGCCAAAGTCAACCCTACACACCATCCCACATCACACATATGGAAAGACCAGTGCTGCATGATATTCATCACTTCCATTTCCACGTCCCATTATCTGGTTGCTAATGTGTCCCTTCCATGTTCTTGGTTTAGGTTGGCCGTCCTTCTTTGACATTATAAAGGAGGAGTCCATCACTCTGACAGATGATTTCTCCTATGGGATGCACCGGGTAGAGACTACCTGCAGCCAGGTACATAATAAACACAGTGTGAATGCTACAAATTTCCTCCAATATTTCACAGGAAAAAAAAACATGTAAAAGAGAAATTGTCTATTATTGTACTAAAACAAAACTAGCTATAATAAACAGATATAATTATGTTATAAAAATAACATTTCAAAATATATGGTCTAGAAACAACAATTTGACCCTATTGCTGTATCTGTTTTGAAAAGAAACTTTTTAAAAAATTTTTCTGGGGCTTTTTTTTTTTTTTTTTTTTTTTTTTTAGCCTTTATTGAAGTAGACAGTGGAGAGAGAGACAGGAAACGTGAGGAGAAGAGTCGGGGAAAGACATGCAGCAAAGGGCCATGAGCCGCTGTTTATGGGATGCCCGCTCAACCAGCTCAGCTATCTGGATGCCCTACTTTTTTATTTTTAAAGAATGTCCTTATGCATTGTTGGGGTATGGCATAAAAGATATGCCTCATTTTCCACATTTTTGGAAATAACTTATATTTGTATTAGACTGACACATTTGGAAAGTAAGAGCTTTCACTGGAGAGGGAGCCAGAACTGGCCACTTCCTTGTGTCCACAAGATGCTACACTCAAAATAAAACACCCTCCCTCATCAAAAAACAAAACAACAAAACAATGCAAATAAAATAATGTAGATCATAATAAGAAGAGTATTTTTGACAGATAATTGTACTAGGTTAAAATGATCATAGAGAACATTTTCAAATTGCTAAATTCCAATAATTTCTTTCTTTCAGTGTGGAGCTCATCTGGGACACCTGTTTGATGATGGTCCAAGACCCACAGGAAAACGCTACTGCATTAACTCTGCCTCTTTGGCTTTTCAGCCCAAAGACACAGCCTCCTCCACTTCCAGCTCCACGGCCAACCCTGGAGCTGCTCATAGCTCAGAGAGTGACGGAAAGACTGAGCCCTGAAACAAAGATACAGAAACGACAACCCACTGACAGCTTTATAGGGAGAGTCCAACAGTTTGCATGAATAAAATAGTTAGGTGTTTTACATTAATAATCTACTTTGTAAAGAGATAAGTGATAATATTTTGAAAGGAAAGAATATGCTCAGGCTTCAGTTACTAACCAACAACTCTGTAATGTACAATTGTCCAATCCATTTTTGATCTTCTTTTACACAGTGCCTACAAATAAGGTTAGTATGCTTGTATACAACCACCAGAAAGATTTATCAGCCATTTATTAAATGTAAAGTACACCCTTGGCTTAAGAAACTGGTATTGCACCCTGTAGTATGACTTTCTTTAGTTGAGCTTGTAGGTGTTTTTCATAATTGTCTATCAGTCTCTGACATTGGCTTGATTACATTTTTGTCCCATCCTGAAATTAGCTGGTTGGGGCATTTGGTCTTCATGTGTGAGTCCTGACAGTCAAAGTCAATTTGTTTGGACTTGTGACAAAGGATTCATATTGAATTGTTCAGTATTCCATCCATTCTTTATCTATGCACCACTTAATCCATATTAGGGTCATTGGGGGCTTGGAGTCTATCCCAGCTGACTTAGGGTGAATGCAGGGGACACCTTGGACAGGTCACCAGTCTATCACAGGGCTACATATAGAGACAAACAATCACACTCACATTCACACCTACGGACAATTTAGAATCACCAATTAACCTCAGCATGTTTTTGGACTGTGAGAGGAAGTTGGAGTACCTGAAGAAAACCCAACCATGCAAACTCCATGCAGATAGATCCCAGGAAGGCTGGGAGCTGAACTGAGGATCTTCTAGCTGCAAGGCAATGGTGCTAACCACTGATCCACTGTGCAGCCCAATTGTGTAGTATTACCTAACCCTAAGTCTTCACCCTAAGTCAGCTGGAAAAGACTCCAGCCCCTCTGCGACCCTAATGAGGATTAAGTGATATATAGATAATAGATGGATGTTGAGCACGTTAACATTTGTACAGACTTTGGAAAAAGAGCAGGAAGAGGATGTGGTACTCACAGTTCTTTGCAAGCATGGCACTTTTCATGTGAACAGGCTCATAGCCACATTCAGAAACCCTGGATTGACTTACCAACTTCATAACCAGCTTTATGTTAGGTTATGTATAGTGAAGTCAGATACTGAAAAGAAATCCCGGGGATGTTGAGCTCTCTTTATTGTACAGGCCCAAGTATTAACGACAACCATCCATGAGACCATCATGAAATATGATTTTCACTTCTTTACTTGTGGTTTTCTCTTGCTCCTTGGCTATGATGAAGTATCAAAGCTACATGTTTATGAAAGTATCACAGTTTGGTCAAAAATACTACCCATTCATATATGATTTTTATTTTCTGGGTTACCAAATTGACAAGTCCCATCCCATCTAATACTTGATTGGCTGGCTGAAAAGGGCCAACTGTAAAATAATACAATAAATTAAAATGAATGTCTATTTGAATTGTTACTTGGGATACATTAGAAACAAGTGTAATAAGGCAGATGTAGCACATTTCTCTGAAAACAACTGAGAATGCACTAGCATCATTTTAGAGAGAATGGGATGATAGTGAACAGACCTGCATACACCGTGGAGGGCTTTGTTATTGTAACTTTTAGAAGATTTTAGTAGAATATGTTTTTGAAGTGATATTTAATACTAAGAAGTTGATTTAATAATATTGTCTATGCAAGTGGCCTTTCAGCAGTGACAAAGCGTACTGTGACAGATTACATGATATTGTGGACAAATAATGTACGGTTGCCTGTATGTCACCTTCTATATTTGTCCCTTCCTTTTGAGTTTTTGTTCACAGCATGGATTCAAATAGTCAACGAGTGAATAAAAATATATAGAAACACTACAGTTTCATTGTTCTTTATTTGAAAATTGTAAATAGCAGGACTGTCTAACAGTTACAACATCTCACAGTAGTTAATCACATGGCTGTTCATAGTTGCAAACTATTGTCACAGTTTTATTCAAAATTTACTTCAACAGAACATCTGCATGAACACTGTCATCAGTAGCATACAAAATACGCTTGCTTTAAGCCAGTGTATGGTTCTATTATTATTATAAGATGGGTACAATTTTTATTCCATGTTTTATGTGTTGTTTGCTAACCCTACTCTAATCACAGTAACAGGGTTGCTAATCCATGCTAATGTGATCTTTTTCTCAGCAGTAGAAGCTAGATATTTAGCTGCTGTTAATGCTGACCAAGAGGACAAACTGACTGATGGAAAACAGTCGAAAGAATGAGTCTGATCCTGATAATATGAGGTAGAGTGAGACATTCAATCAAGGCTGACAATATTATGAAAATATGAAAAATAGAAGAGAGGACATAAATTTGTGCTACCCATTCTTTAGGAAAATTGTTTGATGATGTTAATTCCAGCATTTCATGTGATTCAGTTTTCTTCTTCTACCAGCTAAAAAGGTTATGCTAACATGTTGTGGGACACACGTTCCATGCATAATAATAATTATTTAAAATATTATGTTGATTAAAAAATGTTCCCACAATTACAAGAGACATCAATGAAAAAATAATACAAAAAAAAGAGATTTAAATTTCATTGTAACTGTTTTATTCGAGGTTCAATTTGGTCATCAGAGGGGTGGGATAAGAGAAAAATGACATTTTAGGGGGAACTCTAGAATTATTTGATATTTTAAAAACATTTTCAAACATTCTTTTCTCCTAGTTTTTTTTTTTAATTTTTTTTAGATTTGGTGTCAAGAGAAGTACATTTACACTATAACTGCATGTTTTAATATTTTTTATATGGATTATTTGAAATTTGATGGGTAGGATGTAAAATGTCCTCCAGTTCTGGAATGAGCCTCTAGTTTTGTGGCAGCAACATCTCTTCACTTTAATGATCTGGACCACTCCATATTTCTCACGTGTGAATTTTAATGGGTGTTGTCTTACACTGAAAGCTGTAAAATGTGAACTTACATCATAAAGGCCATGTCCTGTCATGTCTGGGCCGCAGCCAGGATTCCCCCTTGTGTTTTCACTGCTTCCACTCAGACCCTCCTACCCCGGTGTGTTATCCTCCCACGACAGAGGTGACTTCTTTCTTTCTCCTTTTGTTTGTAAACCTGATCCTCATTGAGTGGAGCCTGCTTTTGGATGTAGTATTCCCACACTCCCACACGCTCCGTACAGACTGTCAGGTCTCGCTGGTCCTTCCCGGTGCCGCGGTGTGTTGTGTCCGTGTTGGAGCTGAGGGCGCTGTCCCCGGTGTCTCCGGTGTCTCCGGTGTCCCGGTGTTTCTTGTGCTCCTTGAGACAAACCATATCACCACTTCCGGGCTTGTTTTGATCAGCATTACAAGCTGGCTATAAAGCGGACAGCAGAACTACAGCAGTACCACTGAAGCTGCGATCACCAAGTCCGAGGGTTCTTTCTTTCTTTTGGGATCTTTTTTTTCAATTTACGGGGAGAACGGAGGACCTTCGGCACCGGGAACTATGAGTGGACACAGGGACCAGCCCGGTGAAAGCTCTGGCTCCCAGGAGCCCACCGGGGCCGCGGACACACTGAAGAGGAGACCGGGGAGACCAAGGAAGATCCACAAAGTAAGAGTGACTGCTGTTCACTGAATCTGCTCTGAAAGAGACAGGAGTCCTGTCTGTCACTGAGAATCTCATTACACACAGTGGGATCAAGGTGGGGTTTAAATAGAACACAGTCCAGACACCTCACTATGGTGGGAGAGTAGAACTTTAGCATTGTGTTTTGCCATGCTGCTCTCATCTTGTGGCAGTCTGCCTTAAAATGTGTTGAATTTGTTGCATTTGTTATTGATTGTTTGGGTGTGCAGTCCACCCTTCCACTATGCACCTGACCTGAAGCTCCACGGGTTTCCACAAATTTGCAGCTGGATGTTGTTTTTCCAACTATACTGCTGTTTAAATGAATATATCCATCCATACTAATCACTAATGTATGCAGTCCTGACTTTGGCTAATGTTTACAACTGAAAAGATGAGTAAGAAGAGGAAAGTGAGGATGGATGTATTTGTGCAAATTTTCCATGAGTTAAATCAGGGGTGTAATGACTAATGAGGGTTCTAAAGGTGCTTATATGAATATATTTACAGAGGTTATTCATCAGTGAGTTACAGACCTACAAGAAATTCACACCACAATCATGTCCATTTACACAGTAGACTACACTGTTACTGTGGGTAACAAAAACCAGACTGTTTTATAAAGGTATGTCTCAGAAGTAATCCTCAGCTAATTTTTTAAGTAGCCTAGAGTTTGATTGAAATGTACAATACATTTTGAAACAAGAAAAACACTCACAGAGCGAGCAGTACTCCGCCAAGGCTGCTCTGTCATATCATTTCTGACAGATAAGTCCTGATAATTCCACAGTGGTGGATTTGTAGTAGCATCACAATCATGTGATTGTCAGCAGGCAGCTGATGTAGTGTTCACTTGTTGTCTTAGTTACAGTGCCACTATCTCACAATGATACAGAAATCTTTATCAAATCCATGGATCCAGACTATAAGCCGCATCACTGCCAAAATCTAATCACTTGGTCCTTGTGTCATTTCTGACCTTCCCCGAAAATTTCTTCCAAATCCGTTCGTCTGTTTTTGAGTAATGTTGCTAACACACAGACAGAGAGACAGACAGACAGACAAACGTATGTCGGTTGTCACGTAACTCTGCCGCATTCCTTGGTGAAGTAATAATCTAATATTCAAAAATGTAGTTGGGTTCTAATCTTTGCTTCCTGTCCTCGGTACCCCTGACATTCATGCCATACACTGCCTTCCTTTTAGGAGCCCAGTGGAGAGCCTGTCCCAAAGCGCCCGAGGGGCCGCCCCAAAGGAAGTAAGAACAAGGGCCCCTCCAAGGCAGCGCAGAAGGTGAGGAGCCCAAACACCAGAATGACACATGTTTCTTAAGGTAACTTTTGGCAACATTATTAATTTACATTCTATGGCAGTGCATGGTTCAACAAATAAACACGATGGACCAGTAACTGTAAAGTTTTAATTGTTCTGGTCAAGTCTGTGCCAATGATTCTCATAAGGATGAACTAAACATGTTGGATTTTTCATCTACAATTGAGGCCATCCACATGTATAGAAAGAAGATTGAAAGAATGCTAAAAATGGGAGGAGAAATGGTATAATTTACAGTCAATAAGAATGATCACAGTGTCAGTGTTTCTCAGGTTTTATGTCTAACCCAGTTCTGAGCTGAAGTTCTCCAAGTCAAGTTTCTTTGTTTCCATTTCATCCAAACAATAACCTTTTTTTTTTTTTAGTTTCTTTGCCTTTTCTGTGTATTGTACACAATTTAAAGGCAAACTGTTCTGGATGGTTCCTTTAGGATCTCTGTATTTGCATAATCATCTATATTCATTACTCCTCGAAGGTGGAGTAGTTATGTGATGATTGGCGTTGGTCTGTCTGTCAATCTGTCTGTTAGCAACATTACTCAAAAACAGATAAACAGATTTGGATGAAATTTTCAGGGAAGGTCAGAAATGACACAAGGACCAATTGATTAGATCAGTGATGTGGCTTATAGTCTGGATCCATGGATTTGATAAAGATTTCTGTATCATTGCGAGATAGCGGCACGGTGCCACTGTAACTATGACAACAAGTGAACACTACATCAGCTGCCTGCTGATGATCACATGATTGTGATGCTACTACAAATCCACTGCTGTGGAATTATCAGGACTTATCCATCGGAAATGATACAATGACAGAGCAGCCTTGGCGGACTACTGCTCTGTGAGTGTTTTTCTTGTTTCAAAATGTATTGTACATTACATTCAAATCAAACTCCAGGCTACTCAAAAATTAGCTGAGGATTACTTCTGAGACATACCTTTATAAAACAGTCTGGTTTTTGTTACCCACAGTAACAGTGTAGTCTACTGTGTAAATGGACATGATTGTGGTGTGAATTTTTTGTGGGTC
This sequence comes from Amphiprion ocellaris, assembly GCF_022539595.1. NCBI lineage: Eukaryota > Metazoa > Chordata > Actinopteri > Pomacentridae > Amphiprion > Amphiprion ocellaris. The sequence goes on along the minus strand of NC_072786.1, from coordinate 20,727,847 downwards.
TGTAACTCACTGATGAATAACCTCTGTAAATATATTCATATAAGCACCTTTAGAACCCTCATTAGTCATTACACCCCTGATTTAACTCATGGAAAATTTGCACAAATACATCCATCCTCACTTTCCTCTTCTTACTCATCTTTTCAGTTGTAAACATTAGCCAAAGTCAGGAATACATACATTAATAATTAGTATGGATGGATATATTCATTTAAACAGCAGTATAGTTGGAAAAACAACCTCCAGCTGTAAATTGCTGGAAACTTGTGGAGCTTCAGGTCAGGTGCATAGTGGAAGGGTGGACTGTACACCCAAACAATCAATAACAAATGCAACAAATTCAACACATTTTAAGGCAGACTGCCACAAGATGAGAGCAGCATGGCAAAACACAATGCTAAAGTTCTACTCTCCCACCATAGTGAGGTGTCTGGACTGTGTTCTATTTAAACCCCACCTTGATCCCACTGTGTGTAATGAGATTCTCAGTGACAGACAGGACTCCTGTCTCTTTCAGAGCAGATTCAGTGAACAGCAGTCACTCTTACTTTGTGGATCTTCCTTGGTCTCCCAGGTCTCCTCTTCAGTGTGTCCGCGGCCCCGGTGGGCTCTTGGGAGCCAGAGCTTTCACCGGGCTGGTCCCTGTGTCCACTCATAGTTCCCGGTGCCGAAGGTCCTCCGTTCTCCCGGTAAATTGAAAAAAAAAGATCCCAAAAGAAAGAAAGAATGAACGGACTTGGTGATCGCAGCTTCAGTGGTACTGCTGTAGTTCTGCTGTCCGCTTTATAGCCAGCTTGTAATGCTGATCAAAACAAGCCCGGAAGTGGTGATATGGTTCGTCTCAAGGAGCACAAGAAACACCGGGACACCGGAGACACTGGGGACAAGTGTAGGTGTGAATGTGAGTGTGATTGTTTATCTCTATGTGTAGTCCTGTGATAGACTGGTGACCTGTCCAGGTGTCTCCTGCCTTCACCCTAAGTGAGCTGGGATAGACTTCAGCCCCCCATGACCCTAATGTGGATTAAGAGGCGTATAGATACTAGATTGATGGATACGTGCATCAAAGTTCCTACTGGAGAATAATCACCTTCACAGCAGACTACCTGCGCAAATGCGCACTTTTTATTTCATGCATTTAGTCGACTCAGCACCATAAGACAGAACTCATGTAGTTAACTTATAAACCAGCGTAAACAGAAATGATCTACATTCACAGTCTGTACAGTTACTGAAGAAGAATTCGCAACAATGCTTTTTCATTATACTAGTCCACTAGCTACTGCATAACCTGTAAAACATAATGGCCAACAAGAACACATATGTAAACACGGGAACTAGCCAGTGTTTTTGTGCTTCCATGTTGATAGAACCATGCAGCCACACCTCAGCATCACGCTCACAGGTTTGTGTACACGCATCGAGTGAAGTGTGCATGAGAAGTCAAGCTGATGAGTAAGACAAGATTACAGAGAAACTGATCCAGGGAATAGTTTGGAATTTTACCGAAATATCAAAATAACATTTGGGTTGTGATGCATCCCAGAGAGGACAGGGCAGGTAATTCTAAGACTAAGCGGTTTTAAGCTCAGAATGACGGAAGTCTTAGTGCTCTTTTGCCATCATGAACCATTATAAACATTCCTAGCACTTTGAAAAGTGAGCCAGTCTGCTCTAACAATAATCTAGTCTCGTCTCACGTGGCATTGTTATGATAAATAATGAAGATATCAGTCTTTTCAGATGAGAGGAACCCTGGTCAGTTCACACCTTTAAGACTTCTCTTTCCTATACCAATCACGTGTGCTGTCTCTGACAGGCATCTATAAGAAAATGAAATTGTTCTTGACTGGACTATTACTTACCTTACGTCAAAACATAAAATGTTGTACACCTTTCTTGAAATAATGCATAATTTGTAAACTTAAAATTTTGAAATCTTGGTGAAATGTACCTTGAGGGCTTCTCTGATGCTGTTGTTAGGGCTGCTTTAAAGCTCCCTTGTCACACCACAAACCCAAGAACCACATCACATAACAAAACCCTTCTGATGCCAATTATGTGAGTTTTAAAGCATCTCTAGCCCCTCAAAAACACTTTACTGTTTTATGGTGAACAATGCGCTACCACAACAACAACGTTGGTGAAAACTCAAAAGGTCCATTATTGACAGCATCAAGGTCTTAAGACTTTTCTGTACAAATTTCTGGAATTGAAAAAGTAACACGATTAAAGAATTTTGACTCCAAGCCAATGACTTTTTTAAGTGATGGCAAAAGAATGGAATTTGAAACCTACCAGCCTATTTTTTTTGTTTTGAGGTCTTATGGTTTTACTCTCACAAACATTTTTGTTCTTTTAAAAAAGGTGGCATTTATGGTAGGTTTCCACGTCAGATCCCTGCTGTTTAGGGCTATTGCACACTTGCTTTGCTGAGACACATAAAGCACACTGATGATTAATTCAACAGGGTTTTACCTTTCAGACCATTAAATCTCCACATTAAAAATGCAGCATCGCAAACAGAGAACTGGGATTACAGTACACAGATTATCTTGCCATTGTGCAGTGTAATAAGCCATGACAGATACCTGCTACTGAACATCACATCATCGTTGTGTTGTATTCTTATGCTTGTCTTGGGAGGCTCCTAACTAGTTCCTTTCCTGCTTGGCACAAGCTAATAGCTTGCTTTTATTTAATGACAAAGACAACAGTTTTTAGTGGTGCGGTGTATCCACACCAGACTTGGTACTGGAAATGGCATGAATGCTCACATAGGTCCAATGATTTATTAGGGATTTGACCACACTTGGTCTTTTTCAAGCACATAAAAGAAATGTTTTCCTTCATTTCAGTGTACAACATAACTTTTGATGATAAAAGATGCTTTGTTAATGTTGAAAGTGAGGATTTGGACACCAATTGTCTTTGATCTAGGCAGAATGTAGATAAACATCAAAGGAAATTTTATTAATTTTTGATATATTAAGAAGCAAATAGTAATTAAGGTTGTCGATGCTGGCTTGTGGAATGTTGTCCCACTCTTTCTTAAAGGCTTGGCGAAGTTTGAGTTATTTTGGGGGTGCAGTAAAATGGGATGTTATATTCATACAGGTGTCCATCCAGAGCATCATGCAGCCGATTGTCTGTTGTACCATGTACCACATGCTGTGTACTGCATCTTTACAATTGTTGGAATTGTCATCTTAAGACAACAGAAGAATCGTCTATAGTCTGTGTACTGATGAAACTGGTGTAGAATATAGCAAGTTCACTTTACCATTTCAAATGAAAGTGTAAGTGTTCACTGTTTTTCTACAAATCATATGCCATATGTTTGATACTTCTCACAATTCATGTACACAATTATAATGTATTTTTGTGACTGTGGTATGTGATTGTGTTTGTCCTCCCTTCCAAATAAATGCTGCTTACAGTTCAGTACTATAGAAAATACAACTGGTGGAAATTTGAAACTTCTTTAGTTAGATAATCCACTACAGTAAACATGGTTAACTTTGAAAAAAACCCTCCAGACCATAATTCATGTGAGGCAATGCAACAAAAACTTTTCAGTTATACTTTACTTTATGTTTTCACAGAAAACTGAGGCAATGGAGGAGAAAAGACCCAGGGGGCGACCCAGGAAATGGGTAAGCAAGTGGTTCTCCTCAGGTCTGAGCTTGTGTCTGCTGTTGGTATGCTGGAAGCTGGAACAAATGTCAGCAAAAAGAACTGCAAATACGTACAGTGCTGTGCAAAAGTATTTGCCCCGTAACAGAAATCTATTTTTGCATATTAGTCACACTTAAATGTTTCAGATCAAACTAATATTTATTGAATGTTAGCCTACAAAATGCTGTTTGAAAACTATGGTTTAATGAAGAATTACTGAAAATCTACATCATCCCATGAAAAAATAATTGTACCCCAAAGCTAATAACTGGTTGGGTCACCTTTGGTAGCAACAACTACAGTCAAATGTTTGTTACTCCACCAAGGAACACAGCAGAGTTATATGATGACTGCCGTCTGTCTGTCTGTCTGTCTGTCTGTCTGTCTGTCTGTCTGTCTGTCTGTCTGTTAGCAACATCCGGACTAACGGATTTGGATGAAATTTTCAGGGAAGGTCAGAAATGACACAAGGACCAAGTGATTAAATTTTGGCAGTGATGCAGCTTATAGTCTGGATCCACGGATTTGTTAAAGATTTTTGTATAATTGTGAGATAGCGGCACGGCGTCACTGTAACTATGACAAGTGAACACTATGTCAGCTGCCTGCTGACGATCACATGATTGTGATCCCACAACAAATCCACCGCTGTGGACCACAATTTTTTTAAAGATTTCATCTGTCGGAAATCATACGACTGAGCAGCCTTGGCGGAGTCCTGCGTTCTCTGAATGCTTTTCTTGTTTAATTTTGTAATGTTTAGTACTTACAAAAGTTGATTTCATTCAACTGTCAAAAGTAGCAGTTTTGAACATCTCACACATCTACTGTATGTCATGCCTGTTGCTTGTGTCTCATTCCCTGTAATGAAGATTGAAAGTAGTCACAATAGCTTCACCATAATGCGATGCATGACACAACTTCAACCTGTTTATATGATCAAATATTGCTAAGAACAGCTGACACAAACACCAACAATGAACCATAAACTTACACATATTGCAGTTTCATCTATGGGCCGACACATTTTTTTTCCACTATAAATACTTAAAGGTTTATGATTTACAGAACATTTCAGTCAAACCTTTTTGAACAAATTAAAGGTCATAATTGAAATATTGACATCTGAAATTTTGACCAATTAGGAATATCTTCATTTTCAAATATCTCAATGCAACATCAATTAAAATAATTACTTGTGCATTCATTTGACGTTTCCTCTTTGTTAAGCACCTTTGATTGCTGTTTACATATGTGATGTTCCATAATCCCCTCAAAAATTAAAGTCATGTCAATGACAGTCTGATTCGGCTGCTTTGGATTAATACAATGTTATGATAATAAGTGCACATAAAAAAAACAACAAAAAAATCAAGTTGTGATAAAGAAGTCATTGTGGAGGTTTTGGACATGCTTACTGCTGGATATAGACTGTACATTTATTGTGGTACAGATTCAGATTTCCATGAAATGTGGTATGGATATTTATGATTCCTTGACCTCTTGATGTCTACCTAAAAATCTACATTTGGTTGTAAATGAATTAGCACCTTGAGCCCTTTCAGACATGGGACATGGCATGTTGTTGGCCTCACCAATGCATTAACATGGTGGCATTGTAGAGGAGCACCTCTAAGTAACAAAATAAAGAACTTCAGCTGATAAACTGTGACTATGTGTGACAGCTCACCTGACTGAAGTGAAGAAAAGTACAATGTGACCTGCTGTTCCATCCTAGTCATTCTTTTTTAATGGGGTATTATTGTAGCAAGACTATTTGTAAATGTATATAGAGAGTTGTGTGTCTGTATCTCAATCTGGTCAAATACTCACACTACCGTTCAAAAGTTTGTGGTCACTTAGAAATGTCCTTATTTTTGAAAGAAAAGCATTTTTTTTCAATGAAGATAAGATGAAATGAATGATTAATCCAGTCTAGACATTGTTAATGTGATAAATGACTATTCTAGCTGGAAACAGCTGATTTTTAATGGAATATCTCCATAGGGGTACAGAGGAACATTTCCAGCAACCATCACTCCTGTGTTCTAATGCTACATTGTGTTAGCTAATGGTGTTGAAAGGCTAACTGATGATTAGAAAACCCTTGTGCAATTATGTTAGCACATGAATAAAAGTGAGTTTTCATGGAAAACATGGAATTTTCTGGAAGACCCCAAACTTTTGAACGGTGCTGTAGACTTTTCATCTACTCATATTTTGATGCGTATGATTTATTTTTGCACAAATCAATAATGATGTCATGGACATGTCCATGATGAAATTCCAATGAAGCTATGGATGACAATTTAGGAATTCTTGGAATGAAATTCCAATGAATATCTTATAATCATGATAGGCATAAGTTTAATGATTAAGGATCATTTTGACTATTAAGTGTCAAATGACTTCGAATTAGAATTAGGATTTCTAGGTTTTGCTGTTATGCTAGAACCTCCAACCAGTCCAGTTCCAGTCTCCTCCAGCCCATGCAGATCCCCAAACGACTCTGGTGCAGTGGTGAGGTTTGGAAAACATTCTGCAAGGCCCTGGGAGCAACTGTCAGTTTAACCTCTGGTTTCCATCCTCAATCCCATGGCCAGACTTATTGGGCCATTCAAGGCTGGAGATCCTCCAGTGCTGTGTCACCTCTGAGAATCTGACTGTCTGGAGCATCTTTCTGCCATGGGTGGAGTATGCGAACAATTCATATTTTAACTGCCGTTCCTACAGAAAGGGGAGGAGTTGCACAGTTGGATGGCCACTGTTAGCAAAGTCCCCCTGTGACATTGTGTGCTGCTCCTCGATGGTCCCAGGCTACAGCTGAAGCTGCTCTGAGCAGTAGTTTCCTCAGCATCCGTCTCTCTGACACCTCTGCCAAAGACTCCAGCTACACTTCCAGGACAGAACCAGCTTTCCCGGTGACCTTGTTGAGTCTGTTAGCATTAGCTGTCTTTACCCTGCTGCCCCAGAACACTACAGCATCGAAAATGATGCTGGCCAGCACCAAGTGATAACACATCTGCAGCATAGTACTGCACATGTTTAAAGATCTCACTCTGCTGAGAAAAAACAGATAACTCTGACCTTTCTTTTAAAGAGCCTCTGTGTTTTTAGTCCATATTGTCTATGTAGACACTGAGGTACTTGTAATCCTTGAGTATGTCCACCTCTGTTCCCTTGATAATGACTGGGCTCTGAGTGGTCCTGTACCTCCTGATATCCACCACTAACTCTTTAGTTTTTGGGATGTTAAACAGTAGGTGGTTGATGAAACATTACAGAGCTGTCCACCACACAGCCTCCTGCCCCCTGCTGATACAGCCCACTAAGGAAGGAACTTCTGCAAATGGCAGGACTGTGAACAGTATCTGAAGTCAGAGGTGTAGAGAGTGAACAAGAGGGTGACAGGAATCTGTCCTGAGGTGCACCAATGCTTTCCAGTATTGTTTCTGACTTGGCCCTCTGCAGCCTCACAAAGTGTGAAAAAGTTGTGAGGTAGTTGGTGATCCAGACCATTAGTGGAGCATCCACCTGCAGCAACATATTCCTGCCTGAGCAGGTCGTAATGTCACAGTTTGTACAGAGACCCAAGTGCAGACAGAGAGACATGTCACACAGATTGAAGATTTAACAATTTATTTACAATAACACACACATACACGATAACGGGAACTGGGACTAGAGACACTAACGGCCAATACAGGGAATTACGCTGCAGGCAACACAACTACGCAGGAAGTACCATGGAAGCCAAAAAAGTACCATGGAACTACCATTAGAAGCCCAGGAGGGAGACAAAGCCATTATGCGAATCACAAAATACAAAGCAGACTTAATCTTAAAAGACAGGATAAATACAGAGCAGGGAACTAACCAGAACTGAGTATAACAAGGTTTGGACAGGTAAACGGGAGGGGGATAGTAGAATTCACAGGCGCACAAGAACAGAGCAGAAACACAGAAGTCAAACTGCTCAGCGTCTATACAAGAATGCTGAGATAACAAAAGGCAAAATTAGCAGAGAAGCACAATAAACAAGTAGTTGAGCAGGAGTGATAATTACAAAGGTAACCCCGAAAGCAAAACTAAGCCACGTGGCTGACAGCAGCTTGGCGAGTGAGGTGAGAGATGTCATTTGCATAATCCAGGAATGCGTGTCTTTGGAGGTATGTGCGGGTATGATGAAACAAATCCAAAGAGAGGTAGGTAACAGTCAGTGTGGAAACAGGATCACCAACGGGGAGCAGCCATTGAAAAGTATTTCCAAAATGACAAAATGTTGAAACAAAGTCTGGGGCCAGATTCTTCTACTTATAACAAATGTAGCCTAATACTTCAAATATAATGCAGGAGAAGTGAAAAAATTAAAAGATAAAAAGCACATGTGGAGCACCTCTGGCTGGCTGCTGCCTTGGACGCCGCTGGAAGAGGTAACTTCTTTTTGTTTATGATATTCAGTGGAACAACACTTACCTTTCCCTTCTTTTCTTTTTGCAGCCACAGCAAGTCATTCAGAAAAAGCCAGCTCAAGTAAGAGATCTCAAAGACAGTATACACACACACACACACACACACACACACACACACACACAGACATATACACTTGTAAGATGAATTATTTTGTAATCCTCATTAGACTGTTATTCTTTGCTTCAAACTTTTTACTTTGTATGCACTAAATGTCTTTGCTAAATTCAGGCTATATACACACATATTCTACATTACTCTGTAATCATTCTCAAATACAGGCACATCTCATATTATTAGAATATGGTAGAAAACATTCAACGTTTTTCAGCAGACATTGCTCAAAGGGAAAACTGTATATCTTTTAGACTCAGTATACACAAAATGAAATATGTTGAGCCTTTATTTGTTTTAACTTTAATGAGAAATCAATATCAGAATATTAGAATATTTCACAGAGGGCCACAGAGATATCAATCAAGAACCCCCAGACAGTCCCACACAGTCCTGAGAAGGGCTCAAATCAGCTAATTAACTCAAAACACCTGCAGAGAGCTTTTAAATTCTTAGTCTGGTTCAGTACACACAACCACAATCATGGAGAAGACTGCTTACTTGACAGCTGTCCAGAAGATAATTATTGACACCCTCTGCAAGGGGGGTAAGACTCAAGAATGCATTGCTGAAAGGGCTGCTGTTTACAGAGTGCTGTATCAAAGCATATAAATGGAAAGTTAACTGGAAGGAAAAAGTGTGGTAGAAAAAGGTGCACAAGTAAAAGGGATGACTGCAGACTTGAGAGGATGTCCAAGAAAAGCAGATGCAAGAATCTGTGGGAGATTAACAAGCAGTGGACTAAGACTAGAGCCAGTGCATTCAGAGCCACCATGCATAGATGTGTCCAGGAAATGGGCTGCAAGTGTCGAACTCCTATTGTCAAGTCCTTCCTGAACATCTAGCAATGTCAGAAGTGTCTTACGTGGGCTCCGGAGAAAATAACTGGACTGTTTCTCAGTAGTCCAAAGTCCTCTTTTCAGATGAAAGTAAATTTTGCATTTCATATAGGAAATTAAGGTCCCATAGTTTGGAGGAAGAATGGAGTGCCACAGGATCAACGTTTTTTGAAGTCCAATGTGAAGTATCTGCAGTCAGTGATGATTTGGGGGACCATGCTGTCTGCTGATGTTGGTCCATCATGCATAATCTGTCCAAAATCAGTGCAGCTGGCTACCATCGTATTTGGAGCACTACATGCTTCCATCTGCTGAAGAGCTTTTTAGAGATGCAGATTTTGTTTTCCAGCAAGACCTGGCATCTCTTCACACTGCCAAAACCACTCAGAAATAGTTCACTGACCATGGCATTACAGTGCTAGATTAGCCAGCCAACTCACCAGATCTGAACCCCACAGAAAATCTGTGCCTTGTTGTCAAGAGGAGAATGGGGCGAACCAGAGCCAATAATAAACAATAGCTGAAGGCAGCTATCAAGACAACCTCAGCATCTGAGCTGTAAGCCATTACTATCAAAACAAATAAAGGCTTGACATATTTCAGTTTATGTGCAGTGAGTCTGAAGTAGAATAGAATAGAATTCTTTATTGTCATTACACAAGTACAATGAAATTCAGACTGGCATCTCTTCCATGCACACAAAAACAGCACAAAATCAACACAAAAACAGCATGAAGTCAGCAACAGCATTCAGAAATCATTCATAGACAAACAATCACAACATTCAAAGATCATCACATGGTTTAAACATCAGAGTCCTGAATCTGAGTGGTTAAAGTGCATAGTGTGTGTGAATGTGTGTGAATGTGTGTGTGTGTGTGTGTGTGTGTGTGTGTGTGTGTGTGTGTGTGTGTGTGTGTGTGTGTGTGTGTGTGTGTGTGTGTGTGTGTGTGTGTGTGTGTGTGTATGTCAACGCTGCCGGCTGCCATCAGATTTTGGAGCGCTACATGCTTCTGTCTGTTGAAGAGTTTGTTGGAGATCTGGCATCTCCCTATACTGCTAAAACCACTCAGAAATGCTCACTGTCTATGGGATTACAGTGCTAGACTGGCCAGCCAACTCACCAGATCTGAACCCGATTGAAAATCTGTGGTGTATTGTGAAGAAGAGAATGGGACGAGCCAGACCCAACAATAAAGAAGAGTTGAAGATAGTTGTCAAGGCAACCTGGACAGCTATTACAACTCAGCAGTACCACAGGCTGATTGCCTCCATGCCAAGCTGTGCTGCTGCAGTAAATTGAGCCCTGACTAAGTATTAACAGACAATACTTGAACATACTTCTCAGAGTTTGTAAATTTCTGCATTATAGATCCTTTTTTTGAATGGATTTTTGTGGATCGTTTGAAGTATTCTAATATTTTGAGATGTATTTTGGGAGGGTTTCATGAGCTGTAAGCCGATATCAAGGTTAAAACAAAGAAAGGTTTGAGATATTTCAGTTTATAAGTAATGGGTCAAATTTATACAGAATTCACTTTGAACAAGGTCTGATGAAAAACATTTCCACCATATTCTAATTATATGAGACACATCTGTAGAGTCATACCATGACAGCAGCTACTGCATAAACGGTAGTAAAACACATAATAAATGTTAAAGACTGTTCGGGTAATGTTTGTTCGATTTTTTTAATAGCCAAACTTTTCTTAAAAGCAATATGTGCCATTTTAAGCTAGTCGTGTAGTAAATGTAAACATAAGCCCTATGACTATGAGAAATACAAATGAAGGAAGAAAAAGCAAAGCATAACATGAGTGTGTTTACCATGGTTATCAGAATCATTGCAGTATAAAGATTCTTTATCAAGGGCCATTTCTTGTCAAGCCTATCTCTTTATTTTATGACACAGAATGAATGACTCTGCTTCATTTACTCCGTAAACAAATGACTAAGGAACACTGGTTGTGCCATCATAAAGTGACACTGGAAGACTCCGTGGAATGAAATAGGTATTACAAAAGATCAAAAAGAGTTTAAATGACATAGACCATCTTGTTTTGATTTACAGGAAGAACAAGAAGAAGAGACAGGAGAGTCCCCAGAGGAGGACTAGACTTCAACACCATGAATCTCTACCTCATTCAACTGTCAGGTCTTTCAAAGGAAAAAGATTGCCTTAACCACTTTTTTTTTAATTCTTTCAGTTTTGAGTTCTATGAGTGCATCTACACTGATCTGTTGCTTAACAGGAAGAAATGTCGAGTACTTGTCGGAATCTTTAAATTCTTTTGTTGCAGTTTTAGCTCGACCATTCAGAATGCAGCAACATAATAAAAAAACCAAAATAAAAAAACCAAAATATCATGTTTACTAATTGTATGGCAGATAAAAATAGATCTTAACACCTACCCATTAAAACAGACAACACGCGGATATCTCATTACTCACGTATAACAAACGTACCCTTCTCAACAAGAGTAAACTAAAGAGAATCACAGACAGACACGTGTTAGTGGGGTCACATCCCTAATTTTGGAATTAGGATCCTCAGTGAATAATCATCTTCTAAGTGAATGAGAGAGTTACCACCAGCTCATCATTCTGAACACCACAGGACTGAGGTGCTGATCATATTCACTCAGTGTGTCACCCTAGTTCTCTATCTCTCTGACATAGGCACACACAGATAGTCTTTCTCACAGCTGATGATTGTTGACTAATGCACTAATTACCGCCAGCAGAAAAGACACTAGAACAATCTGGTTTTGTCATATAGAAATGCAAAACAAATGCCTTCTGTTCAAAATATCTGTTTTATCTTTGAAACTAAACCAATCCTCTGCCGGCTTCACTGTCACCCAAATTGGTGTTAGACTGTCAAAGACGAGGACACAGAGATCGTGCCTCAGTCATCCATCACACTGGCCAAGTCCTCATAGAGACCACTTTACATTTACAGTAAATCCATCTTCTTCTGGTTGTTCTTTCGAATAATATGCAGGGTGGAAACAGCACCTAGTGCAAAGTTTTGTCATAGGTTGCAGTATTGCCTGGTCCCAAAAGTTTTCCTTGACAATGTGGCTCATGTGTCTCATATAACCAAGGCCAGTCATGCCAATAACCAACCATTAGTTGGGGATTAGTTGCTGAAATCTATGACTGAACTGAATTCCTTTATTGAAATGGTAATGATTGAAATGATTAATGATAATGATAATAAAGGCTATGCAGGGTGCAGGCTGGATTTACTGACTCATTGGACAAATTAGACCTTAGAAGTCAGACAAAACTGTCTGCTATTATTTCAGTGCACAGGGCAGTGTTCAGGATGATTGTTAAATTTGTATAAAAGGCAGTCTAACCAAGTAATAAACTTTATAACTTTATTCAGTCAGTCTGTCTTTTAGTCCTGTGGTAGAACAGTGAAATGTCCAGCATGCACCCTGCCAAACACCTAATGCCAGCCGGGATAGGCTCAAGTCCACTGGCAGTTTGCAAACAAAAATAGAATAAAATAGAATAGAATAAATCTTTATTGTCACTGTTACAGAAAACAATGAAAATCGGTTTGGTACTCTCTGAATAGCAGCATTGAAAACAGACTATATAACACACCCTAAAATATATACAACATGAGAGAAAACTTAAAATATATACAACATAAGAGCAAATATACAGTATGGAAACTGTTTGTGGTTAGAGACCTACTCTACACATGATTATTGCACATGAAATATGGATTGCACTGACATAGATTTTGCACTTGTGATATGTGATATTGTCATTTTGGGGGAGGGAGCAGACATTTGACAGCTTGGGGATAAAAGCTGTTTTTGAGTCAGTGAATTCTGTGGGTCCTGTGGGTTACAGGGTGGGACCTACCTAGATCAGGCTGATCCTGTTACATCCCACAGATCCTCAATAAGATTTGGATCTGGAGAGTGTGGAACCCAGGTTAACAGCTTAGCTCTGTCGTGTTCTCCGGGTCACTCCTGAGCAGTTTTTGTGGTGTGTTGGGGTGCATTGTCCTGCTGAGGGTGGAAACTGGCATCAAGGACTGCTGTTGCCATGGGGGGTTAGGGGTTTGGGGAGTTGCTTGTCCTGTAATGTTTAGGTTGGTGGTACATGTCAAACATCCACATGACTGTCAGGACTCAGGGTTTCCCAGCAGAGCGTTGCATTAGAACAAGATGAAGGATGTTATTAATTCTCAACCAAACTGGTTGACATTTCCTTAGACAGCTGTAGTTGTTGTTTGTTGACTTAAATGAACAAGCTCATGGACATAGCTTCATTATATATGTTCTATCTAGCTTCAACAATGCATTTTAGCATTTATTACAATATGCAAAGACATTCACAGACTTTGTCTGTTTTACAAAAAGCCTCAAGAACAAAACTACAAGAACAAATCACACATTACCTCATAACATGCTTGCTACCTGAATTCAGCAGTCCATCACATTGGATGGCTCCTCTTGCACTCTAAGTCTCAGGAGCCTTGTCTTTCAGGAAACCTGATGGTATACCAGTGCTTGCTGGTCACTCATATATAATATCTTCTCATGATTCCAAACGACCTCTAACTCAGCACAACCAACTCATGAACGCTGTTGCTAAGTTTATGCATACCAGTGAGCGGGAAGGCAATGTGTATTCTTCTATTTGATAATGTGGTTTAACTTTATACATTGAAGCAAGGTTGTGGTGTTTGTTGTCTTGTCATGGGGGAATGGTAGTTGTCTGCAGTTTTTGTTTATTTCAGTCAGGTAAACCCTTCAGTAAGAAGCAAATGTTAGATATGATAGAGACATGTGCATCGACATTAAAAGAAAATTCTACTTTTTACTGCACCAGCTTTATTATTCACACCTGTGACCATCTATCCTGTGCTGAGGATACATTTGCCCATTGTTTTGATAAACCATTCATTGAACCCAGAAGCAGAGCCAACAAGAGAAGGCACTAAAACTAAAGATGCACTTACAAAAGGAGAATGAGAGTTTCTCACTGGCCATGATGTTTATGTTCTTCATTATGTACGTGATGTAACATTGTCTGTGCTGAAGTCTGGTCTTTCTGACATTTAAACTGAAGTATTTACTTGATCACTTGTCTGCTGACCTTCTGTTGCAAAGCTGCAGGGAAGTGTTAACTTAATAATGTGACTGAATTTCCATTCTCAATTTCCATATCCGTATGTCCTTATTTGATTTTTTTGTAGTGTTACCATATGGTTATTCCCTAAAAAAGTAAATGACTGAACTCAAAACTACTTAAACCAAAATTAGTTTTTTAATATGAATAATCTCATATCACAATAATCTACAGTATGCCACTGCTTTTGTGCGGAGGGCATATCTTTAAATGTTTTTACAGTATATTATAAATGTAAATTTGGCATAAGAATGAAATAAAAAAGTTAAACTTTTTTAAAATGCGCTATACAGAGTTTGTCTCCACCTGGCACTGAGTTACCTGACATTTTTAGGTTTACTTTGGTCTGGTTTTTTTTATCTAGAAAGCAGTAACAGCCCATGTATTAAGTGCTGTTTTCTTATTTGACACAATGTTAATTTGATTATAAAGATTGTACTGAAGCATATTTTCCCACATTTACAAACTGTAACTTTTTTTTGGACAACCTGTTAACTTGAATTTATTTTGTAGTGATTTACACAACTGAGTTAAAGTTAATAAGCATCTAGTTTGTAAGACAATACATGATGTGAATATATAGCTGTTTTATTTGTTGTTTTTAGCTTCAAGTTAAGTTAGTTGGGGTTTTCTAAGAGTTGTGTACTACTTATATATGTGCAATACCTCAAACAGGCTGATCTAAATGAATACCTACCTCCAGTGTTGACATGGAATGATTGTGTTGGTTTACTTTCACTTTCAGTTATTCTGACATTAGATATGATCTGTATTTTAGGACTGCAGCACCATCTCATTCACCAATGAGAAGGTGTGTCCCAACTGTTGACTGCTAATGTACATCTTAAATAAACTTTAGAATTTCTGAGTATACTTTGAGTGGAATCATCCTTTAAGTCAGGGGCATCAAACATGCGGCCCGTGGGCCAAAAATGGCCTGTCAGAGGGTCCAATCCGGCTCACGGGACGACTTTGTAAAGTGCAAAAATGACTGAGATGACATTAACTTGCAGATTGTAAATTTGTAAAACTGTAAATTTAAGATAATTTCTAGACCATGACAAGTTGTTTTGATCATAAAGTACAATACTAGATTGTTCATTGTTCTTTTGTCATTTTGTGTCTCATTTTTGTAATATTTTGCCTCGCTTTGGTTGTTTTTTGTCTGACTTTGTCGCTTTGTGTTTCCTTTTTGTCTCACGTGTTTTTTGTCTTATTTTTGTCATTTTGTATTTCGCTTTATTTGTTGTTTTATGTGTCGTTTTTGTCGTTTTCTGTTTTTTTTGTCTCGCTTTTGTCATTTGTCCATTTCTTTTGTCACTTTGTAACTTTTTTATCAAAATTTTTTGTGTCTTTTTTGTTTGGTTCATGTCGTTTGTCTCATTTTTAGTAACTTTGTTTCTTGCTTTTGTCATTTTGTGTCTCGTTTTTGTAGTATTTTGTCTTTGGTGTGTTGTTTTTTGTTTTTTTTTTTTGTCTGACTTGTCGTTTTGATCATAAAGTAACATACTATATCATTCAGTACCAGATACCTGTGACTAAATGTTTTTTGTGCCTTTGATCTGTAAATTGTAATGTGTAAATGATAAACTGAGGCATAATGTTGGTGAAGAAATTTCAAGTTGTTCATGACGGTTTGTAAAAAGATAATTCCTTAAAAGAGAATATTTTCAGAATGTACATTTGGCACTAAAACAAGGGGAAAAAATGGAGTTGCCGTTACTTTTAGACTATTATGCTGTGATTTTACTGGTCCGGCCCACTAGAGATGAAACTGGGCTGAATGTGGAACCTGAACTAAAATCAGTTTGACAGCCCTGCTTTAAGCCCTGAAGTCGCACACTGTAGTGATCCTCCACTGCTGTTGGTGGCGCTATATTGGAATAAAGGCTGTAAACGTGCAGCTCTATAGGACCCTCCCCTTAACGCCAGGCTGCTTGTAGTCAGGAAGTGGTTAGTTTAGGGTCGAGTTCAGACGTCGGGCTGATGTTTTGCTGTTAATGTCAGTAGAGACACATTGTGTAGATCTGTAAATATGTCGGCCAGGAATCCAGGCACGGTGCTGGGTGAGTAGAACCCTGTAGAGGAAACCTGTTCTGAAACATCTGGCGCTGAAAGGATGTCACTTTACAACACGTGTGATGATCTCTGTTTACAAAGCCTTCAATTATTAGCTAATAATTCTGGGATTTTCTTTGGACAAAATGCCACCTCACAGCGTTTAATACTAAAAGTACAACAGTCAAGAAAAATAGTTAAATTATCCGAGATTTAACTTTTTGCAGTTTAATAATTAACACAGAGGTAACTGACCTGCAGAACAGAAGCATGTTACTGTACAGCTTAACTTTTTACACACAGGTCGTGAAATAGCAGTTAAAGAAACACTGCTAGCACAAAGTTTTCTCCATGCAGTGTTCTATTTGACATTCTGTCTTCCTGCAGTATGTTCCTCCTGGACCTGCAGTCAGACCCTTCAGGACTGTAACTGGGTCCGCGTGACTCCCATCACCCTGATCAGCTGACTGGAGCTCAGTGCTGCTTCTAATGTGGTCAAATGAAAACAAGACAGGGTTCAAACACAGTGGCTACTTTGGCTTTCTGTTTTGACAACAGAGCGATGAGGCTCATTCCAGAATTGGAGGACATTTTATGCCCCACCCATCAAATTTCAAATGATCCATGTAGAAAATACTAAAACATGCAGTTGCTGTGTAAATGCACTTGTCCTGAGACCAAATCTAAAAAAAAAACTAGGAGAAAAGAGTGTTTGAAAATGTTTTTAAAATACCAAATAACTCTGGAGTTCCCCCTAAAATGCCATTTTTCTCTCGTCCTCCCCTCTGATGACCAAATTCAAATAAAACGGTTAAAATGAAATTTTAATTTCCTTTTTTCTGTATTATTTTTTTTCATTGATGTCTCTTGTACTTGCGGGGACATTTTTTTAAATGAACATAATATTTTAAATAATAATTATTATACATGGAACCCTGTTAGCATAACCTTTTTATCTGCTAGAAGAAGAAGAAAACAGTGAATAACATGAAACGCTGGAATTAACATCATCGAACAGATTAAAGAATGGGTAGAGCAAAGCTATGTCCTCTTCTATTTTTCATATTTTTATAATGTTGATCAGATTAGATTAGATTTTTTTATTCTTCACATCCACATACAGTGTAGCAGTAAAATGCAGTGACTGTCCACCAGGCTTTATCAATACAAGTGTTAAAATTGATAAAAATATAACATACTAGAGAAAAATACAAATAATACAAATAGGTAAAACTATAATATACAAGAAATACAGACAGGTCAAATGGACATATTTATGAAATGTACACAGTGCAAGAGGTAGTGGATGTGCAGTCTGATGTGCATGTGGAATGTTGTAATATGTACAGTTTTCTGATCCTTGTTTGTGAGCTGCTGACTGGAGGTCAGAGTTGACAGTCCTGACAGCTTGAGGGGAAAAGCTCCTCCTGACTCTCTGTTATTGCATGTCAAAGTATTCCATATTATAAAATATTGTGTGTATTTTGGTTTGTATTTACACTAAATGGTTCAGAAAATATCATTAGTTGTCTTCTGCATCATGTATTTTTTTGTTGATGTGTTTAAAAATGAGACTTATTATAATGGCATCAGTTGTTCTTTTCATATTTCAACTCACTCATCTACTCACCTACTGATCCAATGTTTTAAATTCTGACTCACTAGAGATAAAGTTATTCAAAAATAGCCACAAATTTCAATGTGTAAAAAAATATTTTGATCTCAGAAAGACCTTTCCATATTTTATGGAAAAATAATTTCAAACTGCTATAAAATATTTGATGATTTGAGTTGGAACAACCCATATGCTATTTAGAATATGTTTGCCCCCTGATTAAAGCAACTATTACAAATACTAAAGGAAAAAAAATAATGACCCCACATACTTATATGCACTGAGTGTACTTTTTTCTATATTCCTACCGACTGCTGGATGTCAGACCTGAAAAAGATATGCAAAGTGAGAGTGAACCCACAGTCTGTTCTGAAGAGGGCTCAACGTATCCAAGGACAGAAGACCCCCAAGAAGCAGTGGCAGGTGAGCTCTTTTTATTGAACTGCAGCCAGTGTATGTTGCAGTGTCCATAATTACATGATGACAAGAACCCCATACTGCTTTGACACACTACCGCTCAAAAGTTTGGAGTCACTTAGAAATGTCCTTAGTTTTGAAAGAAAATCCGTTTTTTCAATGAAGATAACATGAAATGAATGATAAATCCAGTCTTGACATTGTTAATGTGGTAAATGACTATTCTAGCTGGAAACAGCTGATTTTTAATGGAATATCTCCATAGAGGTACAGAGGAACATTTCCAGCAACCATCACTCCTGTGTTCTAATGCTACATTGTGTTAGCTAATGGTGTTGAAAGGCTAATTGATGATTAGAAAACCCTTGTGCAGTTATGTTAGCACATGAATAAAAGTGTGACTTTTCATGGAAAATGTTAAATTGTCTGGGTGACCCCAAACTTTTTTTTTTTTTTTACATGTCTGTACCTGTATGTTTATCTCTGCTTATTTTTCTCTGTTCTGCACAACTGTGTGCAACTCCCAAACAAAAATCAAATATTAAACGTGTAGTCAGAAAATAATAGTATTTACACTATGACAAAATGTTAAGCGTGACAAATATGTAATGTCTCAGAGTATTTGTCACTGAATCTAAGGAAATAGTCTCACATTAATGTCCACGCTGCTTTCTGTTAGACTTTTTTCTAAAACAGTGAGATTTATTTCAGAAGATGGAGAAAAATTAAGACCCTTCTCTGTCATTTTGAGTGACATTTTCTGTTTTTTTATTTATTTTTTGTCCTGCAGACTGCGTGGTTGCTGAACGCTGTAACATGTATCGACCTGACAACTCTGGCTGGAGATGATACACCATCCAACGTCCATCGTCTCTCTATGAAAGCCATCCAGCCTGTCAGATACGACCTACTAAAGAAGATAGACATGCATGACAAAGGTCTGCTCCTGCTGTTTGTTTAACATACTGTTCACTGATATGGCCACTCTGTGATGTTTTATTATTTATGTTTTAAATATGGATTAGGATTAGGAAAAAAATGTATTTTGCCAATTGGATAAAAGTGGTTTGGAATGTGAGGGATGAGGTGTGGAGTACAGAGTTACACTACCAGTCAAAAGTTTGGACACACCTTCTCATTTAATAGTTTTTTCTTTATTTTCATGACTATTTACATTGTAGATTCTCACTGAAGGCATCAAAACTATGAATGAACACATATGGAATTATGTAGTAAACAGAAAAGTGTGAAATAAGTCAAAACGTGTTATATTTTAGATTCTTCAAAATAGCCAACCTTTGCTTTGATTCCTGCTTTGAACACTCTTGATATTCTCAGGATGAGCTTCATGAGGTAGAACCTGAAATGGTTTTCACTTCACAGATGTGCCTTGTCAAGGTTCATTTGTGGAATTTTTTGCCTTCTTAATGGGGTTGGGACCATCATTTGTGTTGTGCAGAAGTCAAGTTGGTAAATGTAAATGTTTTCCACTCAGCCTTATCACTATAGATCATGTCTCAGTTTCCTTGTGTGTTGAGGTGCTGATGCCTGCAGAGTGTCTCATACATGGTCATCAATTTAAATAAATCAGCTGCATTCTGTAGTTAAAGAAAGTGCAGAAAGAATGAAGCAATCAAATATTTTTAACGTTTTCAACTAAATGGCAAATAGACTGCACTCATAAAGAAAAAAAGTAGCAGATTAAGCCCAGATGATGATCACGTTCATTATTGATGATTTTTCTGCTAATTGAAAATAACTGAATTTTTTATGTGTATGAGAATAATGTCACTTCTCCTGAGTCTGAGCTGACATGTTATGTCTTATTTTTTCTTGCCAACAGCGCATAACCCAGTCATTCAGTTTACTATGTTACAAAATAAAGAGTTTTAGCTTTAAATAGTTAATTCAGGTATCAAAATGACCATTTAATCTTCTTTTCACTGACTAACTTGTTTTTTGAAAAATACAAAAATACTTAATAGAGTCTTATCTGAACTTGGGTGTTGTTTTCATACTTTCACAGTTAATTTATCTTATTGATTATATTTCTCTGTGATAATAGCACTCTACCCCCAAGTTAATTGCAGAGATGGGGGAACATGGTGACTTTGCTAGAATAAATTAGGCAGGTAACTAAACACAAACAGACAGTTGGACAGATTGTAGTGGGTTAGTGCTTATTTCAACGTATTTGCTTCACTGGCTTCCAGTTGCTGCCCACATTAAATTCAAAACTCTGACACCTATATTCAAAACTAGAATGAAAACAGCTCCCTCCTACCTGAACTCTCTCATTCAGGTCTACACTCCCTCCTGCTCACTACACTCAGCCAACAAAAGGTTCCTGATCCAACCACCACAACAGGGATGGTCCATAGCTGGACTCTTCTCCTCTGTGGTTCCCCAGTGGTGGAACAAGTTACCAAATTCTGTTCAGTCTTCAAGAAGAGACAAAAAAAACAGCTCTTCACTGAACACCTTTGCACTTGACAGACTGCAAATACAATAAATGAAAATTCTTATTTCGTCTGCACTGTCTGTAGACACCATGGTCCTATTATCACTTGAACTTGTTTTATGGCTCTTATCCAGGTTGTTTTCTCCTCACTAGATCCTTGCTTGTGTTGTATCTACTCTCAGATGTATGTCGCTTTGGATAAAAGCGTCTGCTAAGTAAAATTGTAGAATTGTAGAGTGAACAGTACAGTTTGTCTTGAAGCAGATCTGCAGCCTGTTGAGGATGTCAGACTGGTCAAATATGAGTTCAACCTGTAGAGGGAGACACAGACCAGTTCATGATGTTTCTTTTTCATCGCTCTGCTCCCTGATGTGTTGTGATTCAGGAATCACCACTGCAGCAGTGTGTGTGTACCCCTCTCGTGTGGCTGATGCTGTCAAATCACTAAAAGCAGCCAATTCCAACCTTCCTGTTGCCTCAGGTAAGTCACCTGAAATTGAGTCACATTTGTAGTAACACTTTACTGCAGGGAATTTGATGGTGCACTTAAGTGTGACTGAGTGTAGG
>NC_072786.1:19361980-19372871 GCF_022539595.1 Amphiprion ocellaris | reverse complement strand
ACACACGAAAACACACTGACTACACACACGAAAACACACTGACAGCACACACTGAAACACACAAAAAGACACTGACAACACACACTAAAACAAACTGACAACATGCACTAAAACACACGGACTACACACACTAAAACACACTGACAACACACACTAAAACACACTGACTACACACACAAACATACTGACTACATGCACTAAAACGCTGACAACACACACTAAAACACACTAAAACACACTGATAATACACACTAAAACACACGGACTACACACACGAAAACACACTGACAGCACACACTGAAACACACAAAAAGACACTGACAACACACACTAAAACACACTGACAACATGCACTAAAACACACACTAAAATACACTGACTGCACACACTAAAACACACTGAGAACACACACTAAAACACACTGACTAGACACACTAAAACACACTGAAAACACACACTAAAACACACTGATGACACACACTAAAACTCGCGGACTACACACACTAAAACACACTGACAACACGCACTAAAACTCACTGACTACACACACTAAAACACACTGACAACACGCACTAAAACACCCTGACAACACACACGAAAACACACTGACAACACGCACTAAAACACACTGACAACATGCACTAAAACACACACTAAAATGCACTGACTGCACACACTAAAACACACTGACTAGACACACTAAAACACACTGACAACATGCACTAAAACTCACTGACTACACACACGAAAACACACTGACAACACGCACTAAAACACCCTGACAACACACACGAAAACACACTGACAACACGCACTAAAACACACTGATAATACACACTAAAACACATGGACTACACACACTAAAACACACTGACAACACACACTAAAACACATGGACTACACATTAAAACACATCGACTACACACACTAAAACACACTGATAATACACACTAAAACACATGGACTACACACACTAAAACACACTGACAACACACACTAAAACACATGGACTACACATTAAAACACATCGACTACACACACTAAAACACACTGATTACACACACTAAAACAAACTGACTACACGCACTACAACACACTGACAACACACACTAAAACACACTAAAACACACTGACAACACACACTAAAACTCGCGGACTACACACACTAAAACACACTGACAACACGCACTAAAACACACTGACAACACACACGAAAACACACTGACAACACACACTAAAACACACTGACAACACACACGAAAACACACTGACAACACACACTGAAACACACAAAAAGACACTGACAACACACACTAAAACACACTGACAGAAAACACTAAAACGCACTGACAAGACAGACTAAAACACACTGACAACATGCACTAAAACACACACACACACACACCCACACACACACACACACGCACACACCCACACACACACGCACACATGCACACACAGAGATGCTTAATGATTTTTCTCTTTTTCTTTCCAGGGAATATCTGTTCATTTCTACTCAGAGCAGAGATCTTTGTTTACTCTTAACTTCTTTGGGCCTTCTCACTTTATCATTAAGAAGCATGAGGCAGAATATTTCATTCCAATAGAATGGAATAGAAGGAAAATCTGCACCAATTTTCAACATCAATTCAAACTGGGATGAACCCTGACATATAACTTCACAAGTATTAAATCTTTACACTGACATTATCTGGCTGCATCACCATCTCAAGGGTCTTGCGTTTCCTGATGTAGTACAGGACAGCATGTGGAACAACTATATCACATGCTCTGTGAGGTGCAACCAGCCTTTTCAGTCACTGAAATCTCTCCTTTAGCTATTTTAGTTTGAGCCCTTGTCATTGTCAGAGCTGTGTCTCTGCACCAGTGTTAGGTTTGGTAAAGTGAACATTACAAAGTGCCTACAGGCATAGCCCCTGTCTCCAACCAAAGTGTCTGTATCATATGTTTTTTCGATTTTGGCTGTCTCTGGTTCTTGCTCTGTGCCTACTCAATGTCTGGACTAGTTGCCTCACTGACTGCCTGCCTGTGTCTCACTCTCACTTTGTTCATTAACCTTAGATTCTGTGTGATCACTGCATGTTAGCTATGTCTTTGCCTCAAGCTGCTCCATGATAGATGTCTGCATAACACTGGTGCATTAGAAGAATGTGGTAAGAGTGAGCAGAAGTTCTCTGAATGCTGACAGGAATAAGCGAGATGAATACCCATGTGAAGACCTTCTGACACCATCCAGCTTTTCATACTGCTTCTTGTGCCATGGTAGCAGATCTAGACAGACCAGACCAGACAATCTCTATGAGCATTACAGTCAGTCTCTTCAAGACAACTTCAGAATAAGTACTATTACTATGTGTTACAGAGGCATCAAATATCTGTGGGACAATAATAATAGACAACTAACTAAACTGAAGTTTTTATTTTTAAGATCTACTTTGTTTCTGTGTCTAAATTTTAACTGACCTGGATCAATGATTGGTAGGAGAGGTTTTTAAAGAAAAGGGAAATTCTTGAAGTCATATTCAGGTTTTAGCCATGAGTTTTGATGCTTTTTATTGGGTTAAATAAAGTTAAGGTACTAAAAATGAAATGGTCAAAATTAAGACAGCAGTGGTTCACACCACTTCAGCAGCTTATGTTAAGAGTTTCAGATTTTATATCGGCTGAAAGAAGCGTCTCCCTTTAACCAAAGTGTTTCCTGATGATCCTTTATGAACGCTACAGATTCTCCGCTGAGGGAATATGTTTTATTTGTAAGCATGTTGAGCTGTACATTACTATAACCACTGAATGAAGCCATGTAGATACAATATCACACACTGTATGGATCGTGTTGCCATGGGAACCCAAGATGTGTTTAGATGGTGATGCAGAAATAGCATAACTTTGTTAACTTTTGTCCTGATTTGCTGTCAAGTCTGTTTCCACTGCTGGTACTGCAGCTGATAGAACACAGATTACAAAACTGACTCATTGATTAGTGTTTTTTTACACAGAACATTCAATCAATAACATAACTTTCACTTCTATTAGGCCACACATTAAAGTGATATCCTGCATTATGGGATGGTGTCAGACCTAAATGCACTTCAATACAATATCATATTTAAATATAAGAAGTTTAAAGTTTAACAGCTCTAATATGCAGCTGTCAGAAATAATCGACTGCATTGATCAGTAAAATAAAATATATTAACATGCATTTCTACCAGCATTCCTGTCTTACATCATTTACAGTAACAGCACATTTTACTGTCATAACTTTAACAATCTGTTGCCTGAAGCAGCTGTACACAATCGTTTCATTTCATCACAGGAGAAGAGTTGCATGACACGTTAAATGCCTCCTTTTGTCAAAGAGTTTGAAACAGGAAGCCTGAGTTGATAAAGAAAGTGGATAAAAACCTTCATGGTACCTGTTAACTGACTGAGGCTTTAGTTTTTGTCGAGCCAGATATGTCAGACTTGCTTCATTGTGCAGTCCTCAGGATCCTGCATGTCTCATAACTCAATTCAGTACCACCTTTCTACAGAATCTCACTACCTAGTAAATGCCCATGTCTTTCGAACTTTCAACTTTTAGTTTATAACTCAGGCATTTTGTAAAGCTTGTACTCTCCAGGCTCATACTAACAGGCTGTAACCTTGTCGAGTTCGTTTTCAGACTCAGCTGCTCCTGAGTCACAGAAAATATTCAATAACTGTTATCACAGAGTGACAAGTACTCCCCATGATGAGTAAAGAGTTCTGGCTGCTGCAGACTGGTTCAGGATATCTCCAGTACATAGCAAAGTAGTATTAATGTTAACTAACAATTTGACAAAGATTAAACACATCTGAATTTGAATCGGCACAGTAAATTACAAAAACTGTAAAAATGATTAAAATTCCATATATCGAGAGAGTTCGTGCACTCTCTGCTCCACCTGTGCCCAGTCATATGATTATGGCTGTGATATATGTGTATATGATGGTTCTAACACCAACAACATGCAGCAATAGTGTGGCTGCAGTGATAGGTTTACTGACTGAGGGCCGTGTTACAGCTGCTAGATTCCTGAACTCCTAAATACACAAATAGACACATCTGTCACAGAAGCACCACAGGTTCAAAGAGTAACAGCTGGACACATCTGAATCACAGATTGAATCACAGTAGCAACCAAAATCCGACCAAAATCTAGCAACAGCTGCACCATCAGCTCACAATGCAGAACTGCAGCTACTTACAGCCAACAGCTGAATACTGTCTGAGAGCAGTCGTTAAAATTAATAATGAGCATCATATAAAGTGTCACAACATCTCTCCTTCAGCTCTTCCCTCTACAGAGTGTTTCCCTAAACTGGCAGTGTGTTATAACTGGACTGGACTAACACACCAACTGTTTGTATGGATCAGGGGAAACATAAAGCATATTGGAAGGGAATTCAAAAGTTATTGCTTGGTGATGTAAGAGAAAGTCCTCAAAAAAAACTTCACCATGACCTTTAGGGCCCTCTGAACAGATAACCTTCTTTTGATATTTGTCTAAATTTTTGGTCAGCTAATGGTAATACAGGAAAGGTTGAAAAGTTACTGAACAGAAATAGTCCCCTGGGAATAATGAATATCTTCAAAAAGTAGTTGTCAAGAAACAGTTTTGAAATGATGAAGGATTTAAATTTAGAAATGTTATTATTTTCAGGCCTGCGGTGACAGAGATATGTAATTGAGATGTTTATGATTCATGTCACAAACTGGCCTAAAGTCATTGACAATAATGGGAATCAAACATAAATAAAATGTTAAATGAGTTATATTTACAGACTTAATAATTGATTAAGTAAGGTAAAAGGTAAGTCATTAGTGGCTGTATGCTAACCCCATATAACACTATAAAACCTGAACCAAACTGGATGGGGGAGACCCCTATTATGAAGAAAACACGTCTGTAAGCCTGGCTATTGCTGCCACCTCACAGCTAGTAGATATCCCTGGTTTGATTCCCGGTCTGGGATCTTTCTGCATAGAGTTTGCATGCTCTCCCTATGCATGTATGGCTTTTCTCTGAGTTCTCCAGCTTCCTCCTACAGTCCAAAAACATGCTGAGGTTAAATTAGTGATTCTAAATTGTCCATAGGTGTGAATGTGAGTGTGATTGTTCGTCTCTGTGTCCCTGTGATAGGCTGGTGACCTGTCCATGGTGTCCTCTGCCTTCACCCTAAGTCAGCTGGGATAGACTCCAGCCCTCCTGTGGTCCTACAAAGGATAAAGTGGTGTATAGATAATGGATGGATCAATAAGAATGGCTTTTTTTAAACTCTTAACCCCACACTCTACAACAATTATGAAGTGTAAATGAAATGCTTTTAAAAATTGCTGCAAAATTATTAAATATCACAACTGCCTTCAGAGCATCTCAGAAATCATTCATACTGTACATTGTTTTTTAAAAAAAGGACAAAAGATTTTTGTGAGTGCGATGGGAGTCTTCATGCTTGCAGAGCTTCCTACAGAGACATTATATTTATGTTTAGACATGACTTCTATTTGGACACTACACACACACGCACGCACGCACGCACACACACACACACACGTGTTGAGGCTCCTTTATTTATTAGTGAGATTCCTGCACAACAAGATTTATATGGTATTGAGTGTTATTAGGACAGCATGATAAATCTTACCTTTCGTTGCACTTGTTGCAATGACAATAAAGTGAATCTGAATCTAAATGTTTGCTCTCCACCAGATGTCCCAAGAGTAACTTTATTCTGTACATGAAACAGTACAGTAAATGTATCTGAGCCACACTATTAAATAAGTGTATTCTTGCCATTGTATATATGGATAAGGATTTTATCCTTTACCCAAGGCATCATTGCAACAGTTTAAAGCTAAAACAACATGACAATGCAGCCTCTACTTTCAGAAGCATTTGTTGGATTACTTGGACATTACGTGCACTGTTTCTGCCCTAAGACCACATTTTGTAAACATGTTTCAGATTTAAAGCCAAAAAGGGGCCCCCTAACTGTTTAGGGGCAAATAAATTGTAACAATATGAATATATCTTTGAAATATTCAAGCCACCAGTCAATGAATGCATCTTACATAGCTTCAGTGACTTCAGAATGAGTGGGACAGAATTAAATGATTATGTGGGCTTTTTGAGGAGCCACCATCTTTTGTTTGTGACAAACTCAACAATCCCTAACACATTCTGACTGCACAGGAGCCTTCCTGAATACCAGCACAGACAGGAGACATTATTCCTATTTTGAAAGGTAAAACCAAATATTATTTTTACTGTTAGAATTTTCGCCCCTTTTGTTTAGTTTAGTTTTATTCCTTGGTCCGAGCCTTACCTTGGTTAGTTGTCCTCCCTTAGTTTGAGCTCCCATTTATTAATTATTTCTAGAGTTTACCTGCCAGCCTTAATTACTCTGTTTAATAAATTGGTTTCTGCTGGACTCCACCTGCTCTGTGTGTCCTCCTTCTGGTCCACAACCGGCCCCTGACAGTACAATCTGGCCATGATGGACCTAGGCGACACACAGGCTGGTCCTGAGCCCGTACCAGCCCCCCCGAATCTGCAACAGGCTGTAGCCAGCCAGGGAATCTTCCTAGGTCAACACGATGAGTCTCTTAGAAGCTTAAACGAGTCAAATCAAGCATTACTCAACCAGATGAATGTGTTAACAGATAAAGTCACTGAGTTATCAGCAAGCATTCCTCTGCCAAGTGCTCAGAATAATGTTTCTCAGCCTGTTCCAGCAGGGGCTGGGGGTCCATAGTGCACGAACCTTATGTTCCGGTTCCGGAGCGTTATTCAGGGGATCTAGGAATCTGCCGAGCATTCCTCACGCAGGTCTCCCTAGTTTTCGAACAACAGCCACGCACTTATAGCACCGATAGATCCCGAATAGCCTATCTCATTAGCCTTCTCTCAGGGGCGGCTCGCGACCGGGGATCAGCAGTCTGGGAGCCGCAGCTGGCCATCTGCAACTCCTACACAGCCTTCACTCGGGAGATAAAGAAGGTCTTCGATCACCCCGTCAGAGGCCAGGACGCCGGCTGCCGTCTCACCTCTGTCCGCCAAGGAGCACGGAGCTTGGCGGAATATGCGGTGGAGTTCCGAACCCTGGCAGTTGAGAGTGGCTGGAATGACATCGCCTTGCAAGGAGAGTTCCAGAGAGGCTTAAGTGAGGATCTTAAGGATGAGCTGGTGGCTTGGGACAAGCCAGCATCCCTTGACCAACTAATATCCCTCGCCATCTGAATTGAGAGCCGTCTCTGAGAGCACCATCGTGAGAGGGGTCCCAGCAGTCCTCCCGCACATGCCCCTGCCCACCTGATCCAGCCATAAACCCACCTCATGCATCCCAAGCTGCTGCAGGCCTCTCTGAAGAAGAACCCATGCAGCTCGGATGAGCTCGGCTCTCTGCGGAGGAGAGGAGCCTCCGCCTGCGAACAAACTCCTGCATCTGCTGTCGTGAGGCGGGCCACTATGTTGCAACCTGCCCAGCCAAACGGGTAAAAGACCAGGCTCACCAGTAATCGGGGAGATACTGGTGAGCCATACTTCTGTTCTGTCCCCACAACAACTGCAGATTTCTACTAAACTCTGCTGGAAGGAGCAGCGGACCACACACACCACTCTGGTAGATTCCGGAGCTGAGGGGAATTTTATGGACCGGTCCCTAGTAACTAGGCTTGGGATCCCCACGGAACAGCTGCCCACGTTCCTGGTGGCTCGCACCCTCAACGGACAGTGCCTGGCCCAGGTCCGCCGGAGAATGATCCCCCTCACCATCATCCTCTCAGGTAACCACCAGGAGCGCCTAACGTTCTGCATTATTGACTCCTTACACACTCCTCTTATTCTAGGTTTCCCTTGGCTCCACCAGCATAATCCTCACATTGATTGGGAGCAGGGGAGGATCTTGACTTGGAGCACCACCTGTCACGCTGTGTGCCTGCGCTCTGCCCCGACACCGGTCACCCCCGTTCCTCCATCTCAGCCTGATCAGGAGGAACTGTCCAAGGTACCAGCTGTCTATCATGACCTTGCCCCAGTTTTTAGTAAAGATCAGGCCCTGTCCCTCCCCCCACACTGCCCTTACGATTGTGCAATCGACCTGCTGCCCGGAGCTCCCCTGCCCAGCAGTAGATTGTACAATCTGTCCAAGCCAGAACAAGCCACCATGGAGCTGTATATCAGGGACTCCCTGGCAGCCGGCCTGATATGTCCCTCCTCCTCAGCCATCGGAGCGGGGTTTTTCTTTGTCAGCAAGAAGGACAAGACACTGTGGCCCTGTATCGACTTCAGGGGGCTCAATAACATCACGGTGAAGAATAAATACCCTCTCCCACTCATCAGCTCGGCTTTCGCCCCCCTCCATGGTGCCACGGTCTTTACTAAGTTAGACCTTCAGAACGCCTACCACCTCATCCGTATCCGGGAGGGAGACGAGTGGAAGATGGCTTTTAACACTCCACTCGGGCATTACGAATATCTCGTAATGCCCTTCGGCCTGACCAACACCTCAGCCGTCTTCCAGAACCTTGTCAACGATGTTCTTCGGGACTTCCTGAACTGGACCGTCTTTGTATACCTGGAAGACATTCTGATTTTCTCCTGCAGCTTGGAGGAGCATCAACAGCATGTCCGTCAGGTCCTGGAGTGCCTGCTCCGCAACCGCCTCTTTGTGAAAGCGGAGAAATGTGAATTCCATGCCCGGACAGTCTCCTTCCTGGGCTACATTATATCTGCGGGAGAGATAAGGATGGACCCGGCCAAAGTAGCAGCGGTAAAGGAGTGGCCCCGACCCGAGGGCTGTAAACAGCTCCAGCGGTTCCTCGGATTTGCCAACTTTTACCGCCGCTTTATCAAAAACTACAGCCATGTTGCAGCACCAGTGACAGCTTTCACCTCCATGGCTATCAAGTTCCACTGGAGTTCTGGAGCAGAGGCAGCCTTCCTGGAGCTCAAGGCCTGCTTTGTGTCCGCACCCATCGTCATCCAGCCTGACCCCAGTCTTCAGTTCGTGGTGGAGGTGGATGCCTCTGACACCGGTGCTGAAGCGGTCCTGTCTCAGGTTTCACCTGCCAATAACAAGTTTCATCCCTGTGTGTTTTTTTTCTAAGAAACTATCAGCTGCGGAGAGAAATTATGATATTGGGAACAGGGAACTGGGGGCCGTGGGCCGCAATTTAACTTCCAGGTATGGAAGGCATTCTGCGCAGCGATTGGGGCCATGGTCAGCCTCTCCTCTGGTTACCACCCCCAGAGTAATGGCCAGACAGAGCGGCTTAACCAGGAGATGGAGAATGCCCTACGGTGCATCACCTCAGAAAACCCATCTTCCTGGAGTGCACAGATCCCCTGGGTGGAATATGCACATAACACGCTCCCCAATGCCTCCTCCGGATTATCGCCCTTCCAATGCACCCATGGCTATCAGCCCCCTCTGTTATCTGATCAAGAGGAGGAGATCACAGTTCCCTCTGTGACCTGGCACCAGGCACGTCTCCCAAAGAATCCAGGACCAGGCCAACCGTCACCGCTCTGCAGCTCCCGTCTATGCTTCTGGACAGAGGGTTTGGCTCAGGTCCAAGGACTTGTCCCTCCGGGTCACATCTAAAAAGCTAACTCCCTGCTTCATTGGACCATTCGAGGTGGAGGCAGTGATTAATCCTGCCATTGTCCGGCTGAAGTTGCCATGCTCCATGCGTGTACACCCAACTTTCCATGTTTCACAACTCAAGCCAGTCCAGGAGAGCCCGCTGTCCCATGCCATGCCATCCACCCCAGACTCTGGATGACAACCCTGTTTATACAGTCAGGAGATTGCTGGATGTGCGTTGCCATGGCAGGGGCATGCAATACCTTGTGGACTGGGAGGGTTACGGCCCTGAGGAGCGCTGCTGGGTACCCCGCAGACAAATCCTGGATCCCAGTCTCATTACGGACTTCCGTCGCCAGCATCTTGACAGGCTCAGCATCTGTCCCCCCCGACCCTCTTCTCCACCTTTTCCTTTCATGCTCTCCTTCTGTTCTCCCTTCTATCCTCTCTCTCTCGCTCACTCTTCCTCTTGCACTGCTCCTCCGTGGCTGCATTTCATCCACTAAATTTATTTGCAGGATCCGAGACAGCTGTGGGTCAGACACCTGCCTCATCAGCCTCTCCATAAAAGCCTGGTTTCTCTTTCCACTCCCTGCCAGATCATAAACACAGCTCACGCTGTCAGTGTGTCTAGCCATACACATTTTGTATCTCTTGTATTCCTCAGACGTTTCTGATACCTGTTTGCTCTGTCCACAGATTCCCTGACTGCACTGTTGGGATTCTGCCCTGCCAGCTCCAGCCGTCCGCTGGAAATTCCACCCGCCTTCAAGCCTGCCCGGCTCGGCCAACCCCATCCAACTGGACCCCCAGAGTGCTCTAACCCGGACCACTGGGGCTCGTCCTGCCTCCAGAAGAGGACCAGCTTCTCCCTCCGCCTCAGGCTCTCCCTTCTGGCAGCCGCCGCTGCTCTCCGCCACTTCACCTGATGCAGACGGCCGCCGCTCCCCGCCAGTTGCGCTAGACGCGTGGCCTCCGAACTGCCAGTCCCCCGGAGCCTGTTTTTTTAGTTTAGTTTAATTCCTTGGTCCGAGCCTTACCTTGGTTATTTTTCCTCCCTTAGTTTGAGCTGCCATTTATTAATTATTTCTAGAGTTTACCCCAGCCTTAATTATTCTGTTTAATAAACTGGTTTCTGCTGGACTCCACCTGCTCTGTGTGTCCTCCTTCTGGTTCACAACCGGCCCCTGACACTCACCTTGACAAAGAAGAATTATGACTGGCAAAATTTCACTGTCAGGGACACAAACATTACCTG
>NC_072786.1:19321980-19356980 GCF_022539595.1 Amphiprion ocellaris | reverse complement strand
GAACAAATATGTGCAAAATCTTGATATTTTAACTGACTACACAAAGCATTACATCGTAATATGTACCTTCTCCTAAACACTCCTCTTCCATTCTGGAAGGCCACAACCAAGTCTTATGGCCCAATCAGGATCAATATGATGTAATCGTATCACAAGTGAAACCACCTTCTCTTTTTTATTTCTGCTAGGTTGGCACTATTTCTGCTTAGCTCAGCGTAACCTTGGTTTCAGCTCATGAGTTCAGATGAAGAGAGGGCATGAACTTCCAGTGTTATGCCTTATATGGGCTTCACATGCTTCCATTGGTTGAATTCCCACAGGATTATTTAGTGTACTCATAACTTCAGTTGACATGCTAGGTCTTCCAATCTTTTCATTGTTTGCTCTTAAATTTGATTCACACATCCTATTCACCTAATTTTAGCATTTGTTCAGTCTTAAAATGCCACAACAGCAAAGTATTCTATTACAAACAAATCTCATTTTGAGCTTCTAAGACTTCAAAAATCTCACTTATGAAAAAAAGCTTTAACAATTAATTAATCAATCAAAGAAAACTTTAAATGCAAATAAGTAAGTGCAATTTAATTAACTGCCCTGGGAGAGAAAATGATTTAATTTAGTTGACGTGTCTGAACTGTTAATTACCATAAAGTTGCCAGAATTCTTTCTCGTTGCTAACTTTCCTGTGACCATGGAGGACGAATCAACAGTGACAAAATGGGGAGTCATTCAGATCTCGTCTTCATAATACAGGCCTAAGACTAGCTTTCACCAGGGAAAAGTAGAAGAAACAGAAAAAAATTTAGGAGAAATTTGAGTTAAGTATGGTTCTAATCAAATGCACTGGTCCGAATACAGCTGAGTAATGAATCTTTATCTGTACTGCAGCAGAATCTTTGAAAGACACCTGACAGGAAGAAACAGAGTTGTAGTGACATAAGAAACAAGAAAAATACTCCGAGCGCAATACTCCGCCAAGATTGTTCATTCCCCCACATGGCATTGTCAGAAATGTAGCATTTTTTTTAGAAATGCAGCATTTATTTATTAGTTAAGGATGATCAGAAATCACAACAACATAGAATGTGGCCATTTAATATAGATGTAACCACAAACAAAATGACCTTGTGCTGATCACACGTGTGTGTTATTCATGTGTAAAAATATGTAGCGGGCGGTGAGGCTCGGAAACACCCCTGCAGTTTAATCAATTGTTCCTTGTATCATTTCTGATGGATAAGTTCCGATAAGTCCTCCTCATCATCATGTGATCGTCAGCAGGCAGCTGACGTAGTGTTCACTTGTAGTCATAGTTACAGTGATGCTCTGTCACTATCTTGCAATGATTCAGAAATCTTTAACAAATCCATGGATCCAGACTATAAGCTGCATCACTGCCAAAATCTACTTACTTGATCCTTGCATCATTTCTGACCATCCCTAGAAATTTCAGCCAAAATTTTAGTCCATTTTTGAGTAATGTTGCTAACAGAGAGACAAACAGACAGACAAACCAACGGCGATTGTCACATACAGTAACTCCGCCGCACTGCTTAGTGGAGTAATTAGAGTATGTTCCATTCCAGGTATGTTCGGTTTCTGTGTTGTTTCCAAATACTGAAATGTTGTGCTTTTGACATGGCTCTGGTGTTGGCTGGATT
This sequence comes from Amphiprion ocellaris, assembly GCF_022539595.1. Lineage (NCBI taxonomy): Eukaryota > Metazoa > Chordata > Actinopteri > Pomacentridae > Amphiprion > Amphiprion ocellaris. The sequence continues at coordinate 19,355,316 of NC_072786.1, read as the reverse complement.
TGGTTATTTTGTTCTTTCAGTCCGCCATTGTAATGAGTTTGAATCAAAGAGAAGAAGACCCAAAAGCAAGACACAGGGGAGGAAAAGTGAGCTTTACTTACAGAGCCGGTACAAGATGACCAAAAGGTCCAACCAGACAAAGAAAGCACAGGTAATTCAATTCAATTTTATTGATATAGCAGCAATTGCAGTTCAAATTGTCTCAAGACACTTTACAGAACTCATATGCCTGAACCCCCAGAGCAGCCCTAAGGCGACTGTGGCAAGAAAAAAACTCCCTTTTAACAGGAAGAAACCTTGAGCAGAACCTGGCTCTTTATATGCCGCTGGCCGGCGGGTTGAGAAGGATAGAAGAAATAGAGGAGGTGGGGGAGGGGGAGGGACAGGAGAAGACGGAGATGGGGAACAAGGAACATATAACACACATTTAGATACATGCATGATAAGATAGATGATACATACAAAGTACAAGCTAACATTGAAACTGATTCATAAGTTAACTGTTATGGTGTAAAGCTCTGGCATTAAATATACTAAATATATAGCTGTAGTAAAATTCATACAGTATGTAGATGAGCGTATCAAGTATAGTAAGGGCGATGCAGAGTAGAATGGTGGAAATGGGCAGCTGGAAGCAGTGGGCTGGAGGAAGGTCAGCAGCAACATCCCACAGTGGACATGATAGAGGCTAGGCCAGTTGGTGGGACAATACAATACAATACAATACAATACAATACAATACAATACAATACAATACAATACAATACAATGACTTTATTAATCCCCAAAGGGAAATTCAATTGTCTGGTCTCAGTCCAACTTATTATCAAGGTGGACACCTAAATATTTATATGATGTCACCACCTCAATGTCCACACCACAAGTGTTGACTGGCTGAAAAGGGGGTTTGGATCTGTGGAAATCTATGATCATTTCCTTTGTCTTTGAGGTGTTGAGTAGCAGGCAGTTTTTGTGACTCCAGTCACTGAAGGCATTTATCAGATCCCTGTATTCAGCTTCATGTCCATTTCTGATACATGCCACAATAACAGTGTCATTAGAGTATTTCTGAATGTGGCAGGACTCAGTGCTGTATTTGAAGTCTGATGTATACAGTGTGAACAGGAATGGTGCCAGGACTGTTCCCTGTGGAGCCCCAGTACTGCTCATTAATGTACCAGAAACACAGTTCCCCAGCCTGACAAACTGTGGCCTTCCTGTCAGGTAATCTATGATCCAAGAAACACAGGAAGGATCAACTCCCATCTCTGTGAGCTTGTCTTTGAGTATGGTGGGTTGGATGGAGTTGAATGCATTTGAAAAATCAAAGAACATGATTCTCACATAAACTCCAGGTTCCTCCAGATGAGACAGGACATGGTGAAGCGTGAAGAGGGTGGCATCATCATCCAATGTGTTCTTTGTATGCAAACTGCAGTGAATCAAGTTTGTCTTTGACCTCAAGCCTCAGTAGGCACAGAATCAGCCGCTCCAGAGTTTTCATGATGTGTGAGGTAAGGGCAATAGGTCTGTAGTCATTTAGTTTTTTGATTTTTGGTACCGGTACAATACAGGATGTTTTCCATAGAGCAGGCACCCGCCCCAGCTGTAGACTCAGGTTGAAGATCCTGTGGAGAGGTTGACACAGTTGTGCAGCACAGTCTTTAAGCAGCCTTGGACACACACCATCTGGGCCAGCTGCCTTCCCAGAGCAAAGTCTCTCAAGCTCCAACATCACCCCTGTCTCTGTGACAGAGAAGGGTACAGGTGCTAGAAGGGAAGTGGCTGCAGCTGTGGAGACGTGTAGGAGATGGTGGAGGAGAAGAAGGAGCCATAGTGGGGATTTCCATATGTTGAGAAGAAGGAGGAGCAGCAGTGGAAGTAGGTGTGTCCACAATGTCAAATCTGTTGAAGAACAGGTTGAGTTCATCAGCTCTTTCCACATCACCCACTATTGGCTCCCTTTTCTTTTCATTGTTGTGTCCGGAGATGGTACTGATTCCTCTCCACACATCATGAATGTTGCTGTGTTGAAAATTCCTCTCTATCTTCTTTTTGTATTCCAGCTTTGCCATCTTCAGTCTCCTCTTCAACTCATGTTGTACTTCTTTGAGCCGTTCTTTGTCAGCGTCTCTAAAAGCTTATTTTTTATGGTTGAGCATTCCCCTTATGTCGCTTGTGATCCAGGGTTTGTTATTGGGGAAACAGCGAACAGTCTTTGCAGGTATGACTGTGTCTCTACAGAAGTTGATGTACTCAGTAAAACAATCAAACTGTCTGTCAATGTTTATACTGTCCTCATATGTTTCCAGCAGCACATTCCAGTCTGTTGATTCAAAGCAGTCCCTTAGAGCTTCACTAGCTTGAGGAGTCCGTCTTCTGATTTTGATTTTAGTTGCAGGCTGTCTCGGCACACAAGGTTGGTAACAGGTCTGCAGATAAACTAAGTTTCGATCTGACCTGCCCAGTGGTGGTAAGGCAGTAGCTCTGTAAGCTTCTTTGACATTGGCATACAGCAGGTCTAGGGTTTTATTTTCTCTGGTAGGGCAGTTAACAAACTGTGTACATCCAGTCAGGTGAGAGGAGAGGCTGATATGGTTGAAATCTCCTGATATTATTACAAGTGCCTGAGGATGTTGAGTCTGTATCCTAACAACAGTATCATGCAAAACATCACACGGAACCAAGTCAGTTGCCTTGGGTGGAATGTATACAAGTATTGTTATGATATACAAGTATTGTTATGATATGACTGAACTCCCTTGGAACATAATAGGCCGAAGGACAACTGCCAACAGTTGAATGAATGCAGTGCAATGACGGTATATATAGTAAATACAAAGGTAATTAGAGAAGGGCTCAGTACATCAAGAGAGGTCCCCCAGCAACCTAGGCTTATAGTAGCATAACTAGGGGCAAAACTAAGGGACATCGGACAAGAAGTCTGTTGTGTACATGCAGACTCCAACTGACCCTCTCAGGGTCACCCGAGTCAGCCCTAACTATAATGTAGCAGACAAAAACAAACATTCTGGGACAGCAAACCAAAAATAATTCAATTAACTAAAAACAATAAACAAGATCTGGCAAGCCATTCACAACAAATACAAATAAGAAAGGCTGGAAAGCTACTAGATACTACAAAGTCATTCTGACAAATGAGTGGTGAACTACTGGGGTATATGCAGTGCACATACCCTGGTGACTGCTGATATTGTTAAAACTCAACAGACTAAAAAAAATGTTGTCACTAGTTAAAAATATTTTGCTGCCAACAAATGTCTGTCTATGTAGGAACATTCTGTAAAGGAAAAACCTGTTGCGTTATCTTATATATAAGTCTGGATTTTATGAGAAAAAGCTGGTTGCCATTTCTTTCTTACAACTAATTCCTTACGGTGACTTTCTATACATGAACGTAGTACCATATGCTACACTCTGTTTATCACAGTGCATTAAGTTTAACTTCAAACAATAACGTTATCACTGTGTTTTAGACTTCAAATTTGGCTGGCCATCTCTTTCTAAGAACTGCTTGACTCAGTAGTATATTTTTTAATTCCATGGCTGTTTGAAGCATCTTTCAATCATAATCTTAGACCACAACACATATATCTTCCTTCTATCTCCAGTACTGACAAAAATGGAAAAAAAAACCTTTCCTCTTTCTGCTGCAGCCACCTGGAATAGTTTGCAGAAACAAATTAAATCAAAGAGTTTAGTGTTCCAAGTTACGATTCTTTGACTTTTGGCATTGTTTTCAGCTAATTTTAGATATTCTACTTTTGTGTGTGTTAATTTATAAAATTTTTCTTCTTTGAACCATGGTATCATCAGCTGTTTTTAATATGTTTTGTGTGTGTGTGTGTGTGTGTGTGTGTGTGTGTGTGTGTGTGTGTGTGTGTGTGTGTGTGTGTGTGTGCGTGAATCTACGGATTTAAAAAAATTAGATCAACAAAAATAAAGTGAAAATCTACTGAGCCATATAAACTGACTTTAGGATCAGCTTGTTACATTTCTAACTGAAAATTTCACATTAAAACCTCAACTCAGGATGTTCTCTTTTTAAGTGGCAACTGTTCGGAAGTCTCGGCCTTTGTATTTAGTGTCATTTGACAGGGTAGAAGGTGCACCTAGATGACAGAAATAATGTTTTACTTTGATATGATCTAATGTGATGTGTGTGGAAGCCTGTGGATCAGTAGGATCAGCAGCTCAGAAGGCTGGTAAATGGACAACCCAAACAAATCATTACTCTTTATTGGCCCCACCATTTTATTTTTGTTACTGACCATCTTTGAACACACCGCTGCTCAAATCACACATCATCAAACAGCAGGGTGTGATCTGTCAGTGTCACCATGAATAATTCAGTCTATTATTGATTATATGGAATGTGGCAAATCAGCAGCATTGGAGGCAATCCAGCAGAGAGGAGGGGTATTTTTAAGTGCTTGAGTTTTATTGTGCACAGGGGAATAAATGGCCCACTTATGATTCTCTGTGTCTCTAGAAGAATAGCTTGTGTTTTTTTGTCAGAAGAGCATCCACACAGAACTGCTCTCCTGACTGCATGCTGCTGTTTACAAGTGCACGTCTTTGCATCTCCATTGTCGTGGTAATTGGAACAAATCATTTGCCAGCTGTGCTGTGTTTCCCTGCCAGAATATCAAACAGAGCTGCGCTCCCTGTTTGTTGTGCTTTATTTTACAAGTCACTGCATTGACTCTGCTGCAGGACTCAGCTCTTTGTATTGACTTCTCCTCACAGGCTGTTCCTCTGAGGATGAAGCTGTGCCTGACAGCAGCAGTGATCAACTGTTATTGACTGGATGTAAAGCGCAGGGTACAGCACCCAGCAGAGAACACAACTTAAACAAGAATGATTGTGTCCGCAGTGTTTTTCTACTTTTCTTGTACTTCTACTTCTACTAAGTTTAGATTTGGAACAACAGCCCCATTTTTCTAACCCAACTTCATATTTTCAACAAGAAAAGCACGTAGAGATCACAGCACTTTGCCAAGGCTGCGCAGTCGTCGTATGATTTCCAATAGATGAAATATTTTAAAAATTTGTGGTTCACAGCGGTGGATTTGCAGTATGATCTCAATAATGTGATTGTCAGCAGGCAGCTGACGTCATTTTCTCTTGTTGTCATAGTTACAGTGATGCTGTGCCCCTATCTTGCAATGATACGGAAATCTTTAATAAATCTGTGGATCCAGACTATAAGCAGCATCACTGCCAAAATCTAATCACTTGGTCCTTGTGTCATTTCTGACCTTCCCTGAAAATTTCATCCAAATCCATTAGTCTGTTTTTGAATAATGTTGCTCACAGACAGACAAACAGACAAACCAATGTCAATTATATAATTCCGCTGCATTCTTTGGTAGAGTAACTAGCTGACTCTGCTCTGGATCCACTCCAGTTCAGTTCAGCCCTGAAATGAAATTTTAATTCTATGTGACCAAGACTGCTTGTACGTAACAAATTGTCTTGTGCCACCTCACCTGTCACCTTTCTGGTGCTTAAAGCTGCAGCTAGTAAGTTTGTTGTCTGATTCAGATTGTCAGGTGGAAATTATAAGAATTTTAATCTTAATTCTTGCTAACTTTGAAAAAGAAATTGACAGTAAAAAACATGTAAGTTTGAGGATCTGTGAAGTCAGACATTTTTTTCATTTCATTTTATCTACAGGTGGCACAAGAACAGTGTGATTCGCTTGCAGGGACATCAAATCTGCCCTGGAGTTTAACACAACTGGCACATAAACACAATGCAGTTCTATGCCCTAATATAAGTCTATGTAATATCACAAATACCAGTGTAAGCTGGCTTTCTCTTTTTTTCTATTTGAACAACACTCATTCACAGACAACCTGCTGTGCTGAGCAGTCTTCTGAAAACTGGCAAAAAAGCTGCACACTGCTCAGTCACAACATAAAAACTAGAGACAGATTAAGTGAATAACACTGACTATCTTGTGGCAGAGGCACCTGTCAGGTGATGGGATATATTAAGCAGCAAGTGAACTGTCACAGTCATGAACAGTCATGAAGTTGATGTGGTGGAAGCAGGAAAAATAGGCACTATAAGGATCTGATAGGCCTGATTGTGGTGGCTTGACAACTGGGTCAGAGCATCTTCAAAACAGCAGGTCTTATGGGTAGTACAGGAGCATAAGGAGTGAGGGCTGCCCATCAGCTTTGATCCTGAAAAAGACGTACTGTCTAACAATTATTATCAGAACTGGATCATAGAGCAATAAAAGAAGATGAGCTGGTCTGAGTGTGTATACCGTCAAAAATGTGTCTGTGTATAGTTTATTTGAGGACAAGACAGCAGTGGAAGACATTATGTTAAAAAGGTGGAAGCAGTGTGATTCTTTGGGCAGTGTTCTGCTGGGGAACCTTGGGTCTAACATTTATGTAGATGTTACTTTGACAGGCAGCATTGAAACCGAAAACAAATGGTGCTGAAAACCACAAAATGAACAATAATACAAAAAGAAAGAACAAAAAAACAGAAAACATATGAGATAACAAAATCCCCAACAAAGAACTGTAACACATTTTAGAACAGAAGTTATTTCTTTAACAAAAAAAATGTATTCACTTCAGTTAACTTTGCATTTTCAACACTTTTTCTAAATCTTTTTCATTCTTAAATGTTTTACATGGGTTTTTAACATGTTCGTAAATAATTTCCATCCCCTTGTCACCCACATCTGACAGCAGGTCATTGTTGAGGAGGTCCCTGACTTGCTTGGCAAAACAAATAAAGAGGGCACCACAGAACAGGTAGACCAGGCCTTTCACCTCCTGCACAAAACACAGTCCCTCCTGTTTTTGCTCTTGTTAATTTAATGCAGGCTGATGACTGTGAAAATATGAGTGTTTTATTTTACAATCTACTTATGCATCTGTGGGAGGTGCTGGAAAAACAAGTCTAATCCATGGAGTCACCACGTGGCAGCTTCCAGTAGTAAAAGGACCTGCTTGATCCCACAGTACACCTTCAGAGGTCTGTGGAGTCCAGGTCTCAACGGGTCAGAATTGTTTGGTGGCAGTAAAGGGGCCTTCACAGTATTAGTCAGGTGGTATTAATCTTATGGCTGGTAATCGGTTGGCTGCACTGAACATCATATTTTGAATATAATGGTTTCTTTGCAATAAAAGTAACATCAAATGGTCTCTGATGCTGACTAGTTTTTAGGCTAGTTGTTGCAGATCAGTAAGTCTGGGGTCTCACCTCAGTACACCTTTATTAAAGCAGACATTTTCACTCACTATAGTAGGACAAGCATTGTTTTTTCAGACACCATAAATAATATCACTTCCCTATCACGCATCTCCATGGGCCATGACGGTTTGACAGTATTTTAGGATCAATAATGACAGGCCCCTGAAACTGAAACACATTTGCACATTTTCTGCTGTCACATGTTCACATGTTCAGGACTTGGACAGACAGAATGTCCAGATTCTCACTGCTCCTCTGTTCACTTGCAATTAGCACCATTATGACAACAAACAATTTATTTTAAACAAAACTGTCTCCAAAACAGCAAGGTAAAAAGCACAACACTCATCCAGCTAATGTTATTATAGATTTATGTGTAGAATCAATGACACTGTAACATCAGACAAAATCAATATGTTCGACTGGTAGCAACAACCTCACTGTGCAGTTTTGGTCATGAGGTTTTTGCAGTTAAATGTCTCTTCATCCTACGTTCCTTAGGCATCAAATTTTAGATTGAGAGTCATAGCATTCAGACAGCCATTATTTTAAATCAAGTAAAGCTGAATGGGCCTTTTTCAAAGGTGACAGTCTCAACTGCCAAACACATATTTGAAAAACTTTATTTACTTTATTGCAATAGTTACTCGACAGATATTCAGTTACATTTTTTCTGTCCACCCGTGATTGTCTTGCTAAGACAAGTCAAATGAAGAAAAAACTGAACAGGCTTAAAAGTATTCAGCAACCATTGAAAAGAATATTGCATGTTGGGGTGGGTTTGATTTTTAGTCATACTAGTTAATGAAAATTTGTACACCCTCTTACACAGGGGAATAGTAACTAATCCAAATGTGGATGATCACACAATATACACAGAATTTTTGGATTCAGTTAGACCGAATAAACTACGCATCTGTTAATAAATCATAAATAAAAGATTCTCCTTATGAATCAGAACTTACTTGTCATCATCTTGCTTTTGATTAAAATCATCCAGTGAGGAAGTTTGTAAATCAAAAGAACCTAATTGGAAAGGCTGAAAATGTTAATCTTTATGTTTGACTGTGAAAATCAGTGTATCTACTATCTAATTTGATAAAATTCAATGGAAACCAACTTGGTGAATAAATATCTGACATACACAGAACATGTCACTGGTGCTGCTTTCATAAGACCAAACTGGAAAATTTGCTTTACCAGTTGTTTACTTCACTTAACCAACTTCTAATGTTTGAACAATGGCAGGGAATAAAATAATTGTTTTTGTTGTTTTTTATTTGTTTTTCTTACTCTTCAGTTTGGTTTAAATTTGCACTACATCAGGATGAATACCCAGCCATTGGCTATGAAATCAAATGCTGATCCAACCAAAGTCAGAATTCTGCTACACTATGTAACAAAACTGCAAACTAACTGACACTTAAGCAGTTCAGAGTAAATGATCTTTATATAGGAGCTGATATTCACCAGTCTGACACACATGAACACACAACTGAGTTCTCATACTTAAAACAACTTTTCTTTTCTCAGATTTGTTTTTAGATGCATTTATACTTTATGCCACTAGATATCACTGTGAAATACAATGCTTAGTGAGACGCCGTCTTAGAAGTCCCTTCTTTCTTTCCACGGTGTCTCACTAAGCATGTGTGTGTGTGTGTGTGTGTGTGTGTGTGTGTGCGTGTGTGTGTGTGTCTGTTGTGTTATGATGTTACTTGAGTGTCTTCAACACTCATACTACCAAAAGCGAAGTGCTGTTCGATCTACTACAGTCGTTTTGATTCCACATCCTACATAATAATATTCCTCTGAATTGTCACCATTATGCTTTTTCAGCTGAAGTGTGGAACTTTTACATAAAAATTAACTTCTGTGGGTGCTCAGATAGCTCAACTGGTTGAGCGGGCAACCCAAAAATGGGCTAAAGTCCCTCTCAGCTGTACCGATCTAATAAAAGCCAAAAGGCCAAAAAATAACTTTCAATAAAAATTTACTTCTGTTACATTCAAGTCAAACAGCACTCATAATCATTGAGAATACTGATATAAAATCTGCACTTTAGAACAGCTTTGCATCAGGACTGGGCAAGAGGAACCTGGCCCTGTTTCAAGGTGACAAAGTCAACCCACGAACACCTCAAACACCCGCTAATTTAACATGTTTCAGTGATGAGCCAAAACATTCACCTGCAAAATATGCCATTAGTCCTTTGTGAGCCACAAAACCAGCCACAACCTACTGATGCATAGACTCTACAAGACCTCTATCCTGAGGTATTCTTCAGCAAGATGACAGTCAAATTCCACAAATCCCACATTTTTATCACCTTTTTATTCTATTATTTCTATTAATTACATGGGGAAAAAGCTCCATAGACACTAAAATGGTGTAGTTCATCATCAGCAATTCACTGAACACATCCCTGCATCTTCCTCTGAGACATCAATGGCCTGGAGTTGTGGCTTGACCGACGGCTATTTGTGTGTGTGTGTGTGTGTGTGTGTGTGTGTGTGTGTGTGTGTGTGTGTGTGTGTGTGTGTGTGTGTATGTTGTGAAGAACTGTCACTTCTGAACAACTCAAGTTTCCGGGTCCTTCTCTCTCAGCAGCAGGTCAGAAGCTAATTTTAGTGCACCATTTGTCAGTGCCACAACAGACACACACACACACACACACACACACACACACACACACACACACACACACACACACACACACACACGCACACACACACATCAGTTGATAAAGCTGCAACATTACTGAGCAGGACTAAATGAAAATGACTTTACAAATGAAAGACAAGACAAAAAGGACAGAAGGTGGGTGGAGAGAAAGTAAGCCAACTGTGAGGAGGGGTGAAGGAGCTTTGAAAGTCAACATCTCTCTGGAAAAGAGAGACACATGTAAGAGTATATAGTATAATGGAATACTTTTCTCTTTTTATAGATTCCATCAGGTTAAATGTTAGTTTTAGTTCTCTAATCATTTCATGCCAACCTTTTGCAACATTATATTGCTCAGTAAAAGCCTACAATTCTAACAAATCAGAGGATCACTTCAAAGAGTATTTGATGACATAGCAAGAAAAAAATTATTTTGAACAGGAACAAACCTCCAAGAGAACCAGGCTGAGGGAGGGTAGCCATCTGCCTTAAGCTTGTTTTATGCTTGCAGCATCCGCGACGTCCGTGCGGCTCCGTGCAGAAAAATTACGTAATTTTCGCACCCACGCCCTCTCGAGCGGCCTTTCCATGCAGAAAATTTCTGCGCCGTGCACCTCCAAATTTTTCTAACTACGCGGACGGAGCCGTGCGGAAAAACATGGCGCAGGACAAGGACCTACTCGTAGCTGAAGTCTAGAAATACAGGAATTTATATAATTCATCACACAGAGATCACCGTGACAACCGGGTTATAAACAATTCATGGTGTGAAATTAAAACTAACTTCTGAAATGCTTTTATTCGGTAAAATGCCGTGTTGACCGGCAGGTGGTGTAAACAATGGCAAACTTCTTCTTCTCTAGTTTAGTACCAGAGTAGCCCAGGTAGACACATGTTTGCGATACACTGCCCCCTGCAGTTTGGGAGCAGATGCCGCACGGAGTATAAATGCACACACGTTCTCTCGCACGGATTTCCGTGCGGCTGATTTCCGCATGGCTCGTTCGTACAGAAAGTATAACCCAGCCTTTAACTGGTTAGAGCGACGGTAAGGCATACTTGAGGACCCACGTGACGTACATTTCATCATCTCCCCAAGTCAGTGAGAGTCTATGCCAGGGGTATTCAACTAAAATTCAAAGAGGTCCAGTCAGAGAAACTTAATTAAAGCAAAGTTCCAGAGCATCATAGTGTCTAAATTGAATTAGTGTGATATATGTTGATGTAACGTTGACTCCGCTCTTGATGTAAACATTCCAGATTGGACACATCTTTATTTTGTATCCCTGATCTTGTTGTTAACCCGTTCCCTTCCAGTTGAGGTTTATTTTTACAGGCAGAGGTTTACAGACTTATATTAAAGTCTGTATGTAATCAATAACTGACCATCAAATCAAATAAATTCAGTACGGTTCAAAAACATTTTGACATTTATTAATAAATAACTTTTGATATAACTGTACATCTTAAAATAAAGTGCAGAACTTGAAAAAAATAATGACTGAACAACCTGAACCAATTTATTTACATCTTTAACAATACCTAAATGTCAAAAAATTTAAACGATTGAACATTTTTACATTTTCTCATATGTAATTGGTCTGTGTGTTTCCTGAGCAGATAACAAATGCCGTAAGCACTGGAAAAACTGCACTAGAAAATTAGAAGCGATCCATCAAATTTAAAATCCCATTACAATTTAGTGCTTACAGGTTGGGGTCAGGATGGTATCTGGTCCAGATCTGGACTGTGGTCCACCAGTTAGTGACCCCTGATCTATGCAGATGTCTGCACACATAGTCACATATAACCCAACGTTTGTGTCTGAGTCATGACTTCACAATAGGGTCAATAGTGTGCATGCTTAAGCAGTAGCGTTTTTTACATCATGGAAATCTTAATCAGCAACATAATCACTGGCTGGATAACTTTTTGACACGACCTTTTCCTTTTATTGAATCAAGCACCACATTTCGTTCAGGAGGGAAAAATTCTTTGTTTTAACGGAAAAATAATTGTTGTGTTGGTGAAATGTCATTAACAATGGTGTCTATCGGGATATTGTGGATTTTTTTTTCTTTTGTCTGAAAGCAGGTCACAACCTTGACCAAATGCTGAGAATGTCTAAACAGAGCCAGCCAGAGGTTTCTACAGTGTAATGCTGTAGTCACTACAAGCAAATATCATACTATGACATCAGATGTTTTTGTGATTTACTGAAGTTATTACTGACAGGTTCAGTATCAGTATATTCGAGAAAGGCCAGGTACATTATTTAGTTTCCACACTGTATTGATACCGCTAATCGATTTACAATTGTTTTTCCTTAAAGTATAGAAACATAATTTCAAGGAGAGGGAAGAGGAAGGATAGAAGAGAAGGCTTCACTGGTTTCCCATACCTTGTAGAATATTAATTCAGATCGTATTAATTACTGTTACACCCAGCCTAGGGGTCACTGAATGTAACATGAAAATGTCATCCTGTTGGGGCCTCAAGCAGCACACACCACAGATTTTTCCAACGAAATCAATAATTTATTTTCCACAAGCGAATATAAACAAAGGTTGTATTAAACAAACTAAAAGTATGGATGAGCTGAAGTCAAAACAAACAAAACTACGCTAAACTTCCTGAAAACAAGAGGAACGAAAGAAACAAAAGATAGCAGCTCGATCCCTTCTCTTACAAATAAACTTGGGTTGTTGAACAAAGAACTAAGGAGTGGATGGACTGTGCTGCTGTGTGCTGGTTGGGACTCCGCGCAGAATGACTCGCCCATCTGGTTCCCTCGCTCTCTGACCCCCGGAAGCGACGTCATCTTTCCGCTTTTTTTGTCCGTCCCCGTGGTAGACCGAGCCAATCCGGCGCCGACCCGTCAACGTGACGTCCTTGCTCTGGCAGGGTTTCATCACTGTAAATACATTTATGTACTCAGTCAAACACAGCAGGTGATTCTACTGCATGTAGCATCTTGTTTCTGCCTCTTCACTTTCTTCAGAGCTCCTGATGGAGCCCAAACGAGAGGCAAATATAATGAAACTAGAATTACTATCTTTGTAGTTGTGTTCTTCCAACAATCTGTCAAGTTGAAGTTTACCTCCAGCTGTCCCTTCTGTTCCTAAGTTATGATGTTGCATGATTGCCAGAAAAGTGATTTTTTTCAAAAAATGAAGATGTCACGTAGAAATGAACCTTTGACCTCTGCCTTAGAAACAGCTAATTACTCTGCCAAGCAACGAGGCAGAGTTTTGTGATGATCAGCCTTGGTTTGTTTGTCCACCTGTCTGTCTGTCTGTTAGCAACATTATTCGTTGTTTTTTGGGTTGTGAATTTAAAAAAAACATTATGGGGCCTCTCCAATTCTCTTGACATTTTTGCTAACAGCTAGAAACAAAAGTAGTAGAACAACAAAGAAATGTTCCTATACTTAAGCACATTTAGCAAGTTTAGAAAAATCATTCAATATTTGTTTTAATGTTTTCAGTTTTCTGGGACCATGGTATAGGCGGATTAAACAAGCTGGAGCCACTAGGGAGTTGTAGGGCCCTCTGTGGAGTAACACCACTCCGTGGAGTAACACCTCTCTGCTGCACCTTGTAGTGTTCCCAGTCTGCAGCTTGTCCTGGTGTTCCTGATCCGCAGCTTGTCCTGGTGTTCCTAATCCGCAGCTTGTCCTGGTGTTCCTGATCCGCAGCTTGTCCTGGTCTTCCTGATCAGCAGCTTGCCGTGGTTTTCCCACTCCAACTTGTGGCTTACAGCGGTCTAATTCACGGCTCGAAGTTGTTTAAATCTTACTGAAATTGGAGAGACAACTTGAAAACATTTACTTTTCTCTTTCCTAAGTTTTTACATGTGGCCCTCAGATCTCCTACATCCTATTTGTGGCGCGTTTCTGTTTTGCAGTGCATTTCTGTTTTGGAATGCGTTTCTGTGTTGTGGTCCGTTTCTGTTGTGAAGCGCGTTCCTGTTTGCAGTCCGTTTCTCTTGTGAAGTGGGTTTCATTTTGGTAGGTGTTATGTCTCCTGCAGCATTTCTCTTTTGTATGTGTTTTCTATCTTATAGCATTTATTTTTTTGTGGGTGTTTTTGTCTCTTGCAGGGCGATCCGTTTTTGTGCTCCGTTTGCACCCCTCGGCCACTGTACAAACACCTCTTTCAGATGCTGTCTGACCCTGAACAAACAAATGCACAACCAGAGAAGAATGTTACCTCCTTTTCTCTTACTGCATTAAACAGCTTCTGCTCATCACACAGCAGCAAGATCCCTACTGTGCCTGTGAAAGGCTGCGAGCCGTTCATGCAATTGGCACAGCAGCAACTTCAGAAATTATTGAAATTATTTTCTGATGTGTAATTGTGGTCTTACTGTTGCCTTAAAAACCTAAAATCTTTTCTACACAGCAAACAGGTAAATAAGCTGCTGCACACAGATCCACAACTTTCAGTTTTGTTGCTTAAATTTAGATAATTTGCAGATTTGCTATTTTATTTAATCAGTTAAGTAAATCAAATAAAAGTCAGCAGACACTGTCATAATTTGGCAAATAGGCAATGACAAAACACAGGTATTACCAGCAAAAGTGTTTTTTTATTAACTAATACTAATGATAATAATGATAATTATGAAGAGAAGTCTGAATCAGTGCGGTAGATATGGATGCATGGGTGTGATGTGGTGAGGTCTTGTTCAGTGCAGCAAAGCAAACCAAATGACAGGGTGGCCACAGTGAAGAGCAAGCTGATGGGTAGGACCTGTTGTAGCCAGGGAGCACTGGGCCTAAGAGCACCCAGCAAGTAGGACCACCCACTCAGTGTCCAGCTGTCTAAGGGACCTGAGAAAACAGACCATAGCATATAGATAACTATGTGCCCAAACAGTATATGGGGAGGGCTATAACAGCAACTCAGCCTTTAAGTTCATGCAATTATATATTAATAACTAGATTTGTAGCCCTGCGAGAGACTGGCAACCTGTCCAGGGTGTCCCCTGCCTTCGCCCCAAGTCAGCTGGGATAGACTCCAGTCCCCCCGCGACCCTAATGAGGATTAAGCGGTGTATAGATAATGGATGGATGGATGGATGGATGGATAAAACTTGATTTGTATAGCAGGAAACTCCATGGTGACATCCACATAAGTGAGTCTGAACACGACAAAGGACAAATAATGAGAGAAAAAAGACAGAATAAAACAATAAAACTTCATAGAAGCCAAACACAGGGATGAAAAAATTTGCTGTAAAAGTTCATGTGTGTCTCCAGCCAAAAAAAATATTAAAATAAATAAAAAATGTTTAAAAAATTATTTAAAAAATAATCAAAACAATGGAAGTGAATTTAACTAGATTAGTGAAACAACACTAAAAAATCACATTTACAAAAATTTGTCAGCAAAATATCTGTCTGGGAACGTTGCTGTTGTTACCCTGAGCAATCCGCATGCACAGAACACAATGAAAGATACACTATATTGCCAAAAGTATTCGCTCACCTGCCTTGACTCTCATATGAACATAAGTGATATCCCATTCCTAATCCATAGGGTTCAATATGACGTCGGTCCACCCTTTGCAGCTATAACAGCTTCAACTCTTCTGGGAAGGCTGTCCACAAGGTTTAGGAGTGTGTTTATGGGAATTTTTGACCATTCTTCCAGAAGCGCATTTGTGAGGTCACACACTGATGTTGGACGAGAAGGCCTGGCTCTCAGTCTCTGCTCTAATTCATCCCAAAGGTGTTCTATCGGGTTGAGGCTGACCCCGCTCCATCAGTTTACGTGGTCTACCACTTTGTGGCTGAGTTGCTGTCGTTCCCACACACTTCCACTTTCTTATAATACAGCTGACAGTTGATTGTGGAATATTTAGGAGTGAGGAAATGTCACGACTGGATTTGTTGCACAGGTGGCATCCTATCACAGTTCCATGCTGGAATTCACCGAGCTCCTGAGAGTGACCCATTCTTTCACAAATGTTTGTAAAAGCAGTCTGCATGCCTAGGTGCTTGATTTTATACACCTGTGGCCATGGAAGTGATTGGAACACCTGACTCTGATTATTTGGGTGGGTGAGCGAATACTTTTGGCAATATAGTGTACTTCACTGGAACTAGTATGATCTCTGAAAGCCACCTCCCAATGGTCAATCCGCCAACATCACAAATTTCAATGTAAGTCCTGATGGTAATTAGTGAGAAGGACTAGGTACAGTTTTGGATCACCAGTCTAATTCTGACTCAGAAATGCTTCTTGGTGCATCATCACAAACGAGATCTCATTTCGTAAACCGATGCTTATGCCTTTGCTCCAGGTTGATGTCCATGGAAAAATTCCAAATAGTTATTCTGACTCATGACAGTTAATGTTTCAAGATGTTGTATGCATGTGACAGTTGAAGTTGAAACTTTTTGATCAACCTGAGTATAATTTGCTGGCATTATAGAAAAGAATACCTGCAAACACATAGATACAAACATGTTTAGGCTGTATACAGATTTCTAATGTTTGATGAATGCATTTCTACATACTGTATTATATCAGGATTCATTTGTATGAGCACTGTCATTCTGTGCATTGAGCATAGTTTCCCTCATTTCTCCAAACTGTGTGATGAGAAAGAAGGTGAATGAAAGTGCAGAAGACAGCAGGCTTAAAAAAGAGAAAGGATTAAGATTTAAAGAATATGCTTACAGAGAACTTGTGGTTGTGTTGATCCACCATAGAGCTTGTGAAATGAAAATCAATGTGCAAAATGGCATCAAGCTGTTATCCAGTTATAACTCCATTTTCATCCAAAAAAGACAGCTGCTCTTACCACTGTTCATTCTGCAGGAAAGGGCTCCTGTAGCATCTCTGTCTCACAGAGATGAGGCTCAAAGAGGTTCACTTTAGTTTGCTAGAAATAATGGGATTTCCAACTATCAGAGACAGCAAGGAGACCTGAGAGTAAGACATAGAAAAGTAGTTACAAAGAAACATAAGACAGTTAAGACCACAGAGAGTAGGTATGCACAGGGTAGAGACAGAGTTTCATGAAGGCAGTGGGGGGACAG
Source organism: Amphiprion ocellaris (assembly GCF_022539595.1). Taxonomy (NCBI): domain Eukaryota; kingdom Metazoa; phylum Chordata; class Actinopteri; family Pomacentridae; genus Amphiprion; species Amphiprion ocellaris. Next base: position 19,338,356 of record NC_072786.1, on the reverse strand, counting down.
GATTTTTTTCAGATTTTAAAGCAATTGTTCCATTTTTGGAAAGTTTTACAATTTTGCTACCCAGAGTGAGACATTCTTAAACCTCCTTTGTTGGGTTTCCTTTTGTCCTTTAATGTAGGATCCACCAGCCATTACTACACAGTGGAAGAGGACAAGAACAGATTTTGTGATCCTTACTACTTTTCTTCAGCGCCATATGACGTCAACGACGAAGTGGGGAATATGTAGGATCCCACAGCCAAATCCCTGCCCTGGGTTTAACAGCTTCACAGCCACAGTGGAGACGAGGCTGGCTTTGATCAGTGGAGCTGAGACACCAAGACACTGCAAGCAAGACGCTTTCCAGATCTGGTACAAGGGTGTGAAGTAACGAATCGGCAGGAGAGCTCAAGACCAGACTTTAAGGTATTTACCTACACAGACCCCCAGCCACTATCAGGACCAAATGGCTGCCAATACACATTCGGAATAACACCTGAGTCATTGAAGGGGGGGCTCAGGAACCTAGATGACAACTTCAAAGACACTCACTGACAAAGGAACTCTGAACTCACATCAGAACCAACAAAGACAATCATCTCACAATTCTGGACTAAACTATTTTTTATGTACATCCATTTCACAAGAAAAGTGAACTCTTCAATAACTTCATGGTCAATTCACATCTTGCCTTGCCATTAATCTTTTATTCCTCCTGATTAGTATCAGTATGATAATTCTTAACATGTCTGCCATTCACATGATCATATTTGATATCATTCTGATCCCCTTTCTGTCAGTAATACACCAAGATACATCCTGTTCACTATATTGCAATATTTTTGGAGTTACAGACACCACAAAAATTATCTAAAAATGTAATTCTGTGAGAAACATCTGGACATCAGCCCTCCCTGACGGAGGATGTACCAGAGCTCTCCTTTACCATCGAGTTATCCTGACTCCGAGGCTCCACTCTGTCCACCGCTGTTCTGACCAACATCGACAAAGGCTGACAGGACCATTCACTGAGGCATCATCATCATCATCATCATCATCATCATCATCATCATCATCATCATCACGGCATGCACGTACCTTTCAGTCACTGGAACTTGGTGCAACTTTCTCAAATTATCTTTTCAAAGATAAAATTCACAGGCAATCATATTAGCCTACTACCAAATTAACGGCTGCTTTCAGGTGTGGTCTATTTTCCCCTTTCCCTCAGAACACCATATTTCAAGCGTAATATTAATCCCAGTGTTAAGTTAAAATATTGTGTTCTCTTCCTTCCTTTTCCCACCATTCACATTTAACCCTCATTTGTTTTGTGTTGTTGTTATTCGTCTTAATGTGTGTTATTGTTGTTGTTATTGTTTAGTTTAATAAATGTACATAATATATAAGTTCAGTGCCTCAATTGTTTTATTGTTCACATTTTGGTCCCTAACTTGTATAGATTCCAGCTACCTCAATTTTATACAGAACCTGTCAAGCTAAATAATTCCCCTTACAATTCTTGAAGCTCTTCTTGACAGTGCAAGAAGAAATGTTTCATATACTGCATTATTATATTTGTCTAATCTAAATACTTCGCTGGTCGAATATCAGGTAGACTATATAATAATTCTGCATAAAATCCTTAACCCCATTTGACCAAACATTTGACCTACATTTTAATATTGGTGGAGAAACATTATTAGTAATCTTACAGTTATAATTGGTGGAGAAACTATTTAACCCTTACAAACATATATTAAGAAATCCTACATTTAACATCTTTTGAATGGAGAGGAAGGTGGATTTCAATCCGACTGTTCTGACCAGAGCACATGCCTACATTCACCAAGTATCAAGGCCCAGCTACCTTTGTTCAGTGCTTTTTGCCACTGTGGCTTTTGCCATTTTTATTGTTTGTGATTTTTCTCATTTTATTTTTTCTCTCTTCTCTTTTTACACTTCAGGATTTTCTGTAATCACTTCTCAAGCCTTTCTCTACCTGAAACAAGCCTCAAGTTATAGCTCTGTACTAATCTGAAAGGTGGTGTTGAGCTTCACTGTCCAGGAGAGGTCAGAGGCCAAATACATTTAGAGCTTACTTTGAGTTCATTTCCTAAATGTATAAATCCAACTGTTCAATATCTATGATGATCACAGATCTGAAATAACACTGATCAGGTGATTAAAACAATACCGAACATAATAGGTTTATCGTACTGATCCTGAATTAATATGCAAAGTGTAAATATGCATTCAAACTGTAGAATTCCAGGATACATGAAAGCAAACTGGCTGCACAGTGACATAGTGGTTAGCACTTTCGCCTTACAGCAAGAAGATCCCTGGTTTGTGTCCCGGCTATCCTGGGATCTTTCCGCATGGAGTTTGCATGTTCTCCCTGTGCATGTGTGGGTTTTCTCCAGGTACTCCGGCTTCCTCCCACAGACCAAAAATATGCTGAGGTTAATTGATTATTCCAAATTGCCTGTAGGTGTGAATGCGAGTGTGATTGTTTGTCTGTATATGTAGCCCTGCAACAGACTGGCGACCTGTTCCTGGTGTCCCCTGCCTTTGCCCGAGTCAGCTAGGCTAGGCTCCCCACCCCCCACCCCCGCGACCCTAATGAGGATTAAGCGTTGTGTAGATAATGGATGGATGGATGAAAGCAAATTTCTAATATAACTAAGAACACAAGCATATAGATGCAATAGCAAGAAAAATAAGACTTAAGACGTCTATATACAGAGTTTGGAACAAGAGTCTCTCTGTGTCTTTTATTGCAGTGACAAAGAGAAGGGGGTGTTGGTGTCTCATGTGTGCTTCTCCACAAACTCTTCAGATTCAGTGTGTTCATCTTCCATACTGGTCCTGATCAACCTGGTATCAGAGACTGAGTCCAGATTTTGGGGTCATCACTCCGGTGATGCTGCATTTCTTTATTTTGAGGATTTAAAATTGTTCAGTTCATTGATGTAATTAGAGTTCTGGGTGTTAGGGAGAGAGAAAGGTCAGGAGGTCACCGTGAAGAGTGTAAACTTCTCTTCTACAGAGGTGTGGTTTTCCTTACAATTGACACTTTATGACCATTATCAGATTCTGGTGGAGGTAGAAGATGTCCTGTTGTTTCCAAGAGAATCGTGAGTGGTCCTTTAGTGGTAAACATCTGATCTGCAGATGTTCCATGTGGATCTGAATGGGTTACCTTTGGGTTAGCTGTCTTCTGAAAAGGTTTCTTACCAAATGAACAGCTTTGGGAAAGGGTCTCTGGATTCTCTGTGTGATGCTCTGGAATGTTCTGCTCCTCAGTCCGCTACAGCTGCCACTACACAGAGCTGGCAATTTTGAGTTTTATAATGTGGCCCATGAAATTACTTGCAGGACAGTCGCCCAGATAGCTCAACAGGTTGAGCGGGAGCGACCCATAAATAGGGGCTATAGTCCCCAATGCAGTGGCCTGGGTTTGGTTCCAGCTCATGGCCCTTTGTTGCAGGTCTTCTCCCTATTTTCCTGTATGCCTCTTCACTGACTTGTCAAATAAAGCCAAAACAAATAAATTCCAAAAAAAGAAAGAAATTACTTGCAGGACTATTTCAATAGTTTAGTTTTTCAGACGTTAGCGGAACTTTCTCCAACTTCAGCAATGCCTTTCCATGACTGCCTGTTCTCAAGCACACTGTTTTGGTGGTATGTCAACCACAAATCTGCAGAAGTGAGATCATCAATCAGGTAATGGGCCCGCTGTCAGGCACGCGCTGTTTGGCAACTACTGACTCTCATAGAGTGTTGCCTCACTTGTGGGAGGACAGCCAGCTCCAAAGTGACCTGACTCAGCAACTACCCTGCTAGAAGAAGGTGAAATATTACCTTTGCTTTATGTGAAATAAGATTATGTCAAATAGTGCTCTCAATTCTTACATTTTTGTCAAAGATAGGTTCATAAATCAGGTCCCCATACTATACTCTGTAATAGCAAATGTTTGACTGAACAAAATCACTTAAGCTGTTAATCATTTATAAAAATGACAATTATCTGATCAACTGATAATTTCACCATTAAAACTGGTATGCATTTGTTGGTCTTTAGGAGACCAACAATACATTTGTGTTAAACAGTCATGTTCATTCTAAGCCAAAGTGTTGCAGCATCAGTTTTTAAGTCAGCTAGACGTTAGCTTGATTCACAGTACACAGACTATATAAACCCAAAGAACAAAAGCACTTAACTTTAGTGCTTTTAAAACACAAAAATGTGACAAAAATGCAAAAATGGAAGATTTCTGGCAAATAGTTTTTCATGTCACTGCATGGTCTCCAAAATCATTTTATTCACTAAACACAAAATTTACAAACAACTTAATTTTTATCTCATTTGTCTGGACTACTGCTCCCTGATAAGACTGAGTGTGAAGCATAAGGCAATTAACTTTGCGTGTGTACCTCTCATCAAGCAGAGAAAAATTAGATAACTGTGCACTGATTTTACATTCATCAAGGAAACAGGAGAGCTACAAGCCAAGGCCATGGTTACAGAATCACAGACCCCATATCAATACATAAAGGCCTCCAACTCTGCTGCACCAGGAGAGGACACAAAGAATTACATATTTTCCTGATACCCTGGGAAGATAATGGAATAAAAACCAAAGGCTCTGTTCTTGTGGTGGCAAGCAACTCTGGTCCTAATCACACTGTTACACACTGGTGCAAAAAACTGTGAGGGTTTTAGTCATCTAATATGTTGTGTCAACTCACACTAAACCAGTGGTTCTCAATTTTTTTCTGTCAGGCCCCCCTTCGGAGGACAAAAAGCTTCCGTGCCCCCCAATAACTTTGTGTACTTTTATATATATATATATATATATATATATATATATATATATATATATATATACATATATATATATATATATATATATATATATATATATATATATATATATATATATATATATATATACATACATATATATATATATATATATATATATATATATATATATATATATATACATACATATATATATATATATATATATATATATATATATATATATATATATATATATAAATATATATATATATATATATATATAGTAACGCAGCCTGGCCAGAATAGTCATGGAAGGTGGTGGTAGGCAGACACACTCAGCAGTTTTCCTGAGTGCCAAAGAAGTGCAGATTTTAATTTACAGTGCTTCTCCATTAATGTGAAAATTAAAGTTACAAAACAATACAAAAGAATTTACAAAGAAAAATTATTTCAACAATAATCTCGTAGCTACTCAACAAAAAAAAAAACTCACATTGTGGCAGCACAGCCTCACCTCTCTCTCGAGGCAGCCAAATCTTAAGTCCTTATATAGGACTTTCAATTCATACTTATTCACTTGGGTTCTACCATGATACAGCATGGTGACCTACTGTTTAACCTATATATATATATATATATATATATATATATATATATATATATATATATATATATATATATATATATATATATATATATATATATATATATATACATATATATATATGAACTGTGAAAACATGAATATGCAGGGCTGTGCTATTTTAGCTGATTCCATTTTGTTGTTTTACACAGCAAAGATCAGGGGTGTCAAACTCATTTTAGTCCAGGGACCACATAAAGCCCAATCTGATCTCCAGTGGGCCCCACCAGTAAAATCACAGCATAATAACCAATAAATAACCACAACTCCAACATTTCCCTGTCAGGCTGGCTGCTGCCAGGCCTAGGTAGTGCTCTCCCCCTCCCTCTCATCTTCTTTCCTTTTAGGGCAGTCCAGCAGTGCAGAAGCAGCGACAGGTGTTCCCCATCTGCCACTATCAGTCAGCTCAGGAACAGGTGGAATGCAACCAATCAGGCTTCACCCATTCAGCAATATAACCAGACGCCACCCATCTCTCAGTGCCGGATTGTGACACAGCTCGTAATGGTTCACGGCCTGATTTACCAGCCTTTCTGTTTGTTGCACTACAAACCTGTTAACCTCCGTTGTCCTCCTCTATTCCAGTTCCAGACCCACGTGCTCCTGCCTTACACCCGCCACTCTGCCGTCAACACCGGATCCTGGTATCGCTCCTGTGACGGGGAAACACTCACCTGTGCCAACTCCCTCCTCCTGGCGTCCTTCCCTACTCACCTGTCGCTGCTTCACGCCATCCACCATCAGGCCCAAAGCACGCTGCTCCAAACCTGGGCTGCCACCGCTGTGAACCAGTTCTGAGCATCTCTTGTAGTATTCGTGAGTTAGTAGTTCTGTCGTAGCAATAGCTCTCATTAAGAGCACCATTATTAGAGAAAACCTCATTCGTAGTTATTTTCCTCAAACCTCGTAGAAGTTGTTTAGTGTTTAGTTTTGTACTTCAGAGATTGGTTTTCTTGCCAAGGTGTTACCTACCGCGAGTTAACATAATTATTTCGAGTCTAGTTACTGCACCTCCCGGTCACTAGTAGCCGCAGTAGATTCGGAGCCTATTGCTCTCTATTTCTGTTTCCCGTTGTAGTCCTAGTTTTTGCTTGTAGTCCTAAAACCTTGTAAATAAAAACTGTGTTGCATTCAAAGGCCGTCTGTTTATTTCCTGCACTTGAGCCACCTTGAACTTAGTAACATTCCCCTTTGCTTTAGTTCAAAAAAAGTACATTCTGAAAATGTTCACATTTAATGAAATTTCTTATGGAAAACAAGTTCAATTTCATCACCTACCTCCTTCCCCTTGGCAACATCTTCCATAAACACAATATTAATTTCCACTGCTACACAAATGACACCCAGTTTTTCCCTCACTATTGACAGCTCCTGAGTTTCTCCCTCCCCTCAGGTTAAGACTCTAGGTGTCATCCTCGATTTCTCATTTTTCCCATATCAATAACATCATCTGGTCTGCATATTTCCATCTCTGCAACATCAATCGTCTCTGCCCCTCCCACAACCCCTAAACTATGTCTATTCTTGTCCACAGCCTTGACACTTCCCGCATTGACCACTGTAATTCTCTCCTCTTCAGTCTCCCTCACAAATCCCTCTATAAGCTTCAACTAGTCCAAAACTCAGACACTTGCATCATTTTCAAAACCCTGTCATTTTGTCACCCCTGTCTTACAGCAGCTCCACTGGCTCCCTATCAAATTCAGAATTGATTTTGAAATCCTCCTGTGTACATTCAAGGCCATACACAACCTCAGTCCTCCCTATCTTTCTGACCTCCTTCCTATTGCCTCCTCCACCTGCTCTCTCGGATCCTCTTCTCCATCCACCTCACAGTGCCCTCCACCCACCTCAGCACCATGGGGATCAGGGCTTTCAGCTGCTCTGCTCCCAAGCTCTGGAACTCACTCCCACCGGACATCTGTAACATAGACTCTCTGCCTCCCTTCAAATCCAGACTCAAAACTCACCTGTTCAAGACTATTTATTCTCTGTAATTTGCCCTTTTCCTGTATGTGTAATTTTTATCTGTTCTGTTGTATTTGTTTTTCTTTGTAAAGTGTCCTTGGGTGTTAAGAAAGGCGCTTAAAAATAAAATGTATTTTTGTTATTATTGTTATTATTATAGACACAGAAATGGGGAGAAAGGAGGAAAATAGGAAAAGGCTTTATTGAAACTGAAACAAGAACTGAAACCAGCATAGTGTAAGTGAGACTAAACAGAGGGAGAAACTACACCAAACTAAATACAAAATTATGCAAAAACCCAAACAAAGCCCAACACGGACATTCAAGGAAAAAACTCAAACAATAAAACTAAGCAAACAAATGTACTCACAAGACCCAGGGGAACTAAACTAAAGGGGCAGGCAGACATACATGGGGAGTCCGGAAGCTGGCAGGAGACAAGACAGGACAACAGCAAGCTAAAGAAGACAGAGACGGGACCAGCAGAAATCCTGAGGGGGACAGGGACGAGGACGGGGACCGGGGAGGCGGGGTGTGGGGGACTGAGTCCAAGGAAGGATCTACAGTCTATGTTCTGGTCAGGTGAGCTTATGAAAGCAGGAGGTGATTACTGGGCAGGTGCGCTGATACCGCAGTTGTGTCTCATCAGTGCAATCAACTGAGTGCCTGCAGCTTGGAAGAAGCAAGAGGGTAGTGAGAGAAAGAGAGAGAGCGAGACAAGGGAGACAGAGAGAGCGAGAGATGACAGAGAGGAAGAAGGAGGAAGAAAGAGAAAAAGTTTGAGGAGGACAGGGGGTGGAGCAGGGATCATAATAAATGCAAAGTGTGAGCTGCTATTAGATACTGGTCAATAGTGGTCAATCCTGTCTCCATGTTGGGGATAATGTATAATTATAAGTAATAAAGTTGTTGTTGTTGTTGTTTTATATTCCTAAATGCATGTGAAACAATAGTGGTAGAACAGTCAGTAGTTTTTGGCGATGCTCATATGGATCCTACTGCTGTCTGATGCAGCAAGTATTCAAAAAAACTCAGAGGGAAGACTCTTACAGATAGCTGGAAGTAACAAATAAAACTTCAGGTTGTGTTCATGTTTTTTTTTTCAAAACCTGGATTAGATTTATTTTGGTAAGTCTGAGTCATAAAACCCCAATTAAAACGAAAGAAACAAAAGGCACCAAGAGAAATGTGGAATTAAAAATAGACAAAGTGGGTCATATGGCAGAACACGAGGAAGAAGAAGAGTTTGTGTTTGTGTGGATGTTCTGTGTAAAATACAGAATTTTATTTTTTTTTTAATATTTAGGCTTTTTTAATGTACAATAGGGTTGTGTAGAGCTCGACACATTTTCTTGCCATTTTCTTGATTCAAAGGTCTCTCTTACCCTCATGAAATCTGCCATTAGTTTATTCCATCTCGGAGGACAAGCAGCAGTGTCCTCTGGCTTGATGATGTGGTCCTGCTTCGCTGGTGTCTGTGACCCTCCAGAAGTTGTGAAGGACACAGATGGCCTTGATACACAGATCTGCTGGCACAGGACTGACTTCAATCAAACACCTATATATTCACCACAGGGAGGAGAGAATGCCAAGTGTGTGCTCAACTACCAGCCTGACATGGCTGAAGCAGTAATTGAATATCCTCTGTTCCCTGGTGATGCTGGAGCCTGGAAATGGCCACATAAGGTTCCTGTGAAGGGTAAAGGCCTCATCACCCACAAAACCATAAGGCAGTAGGCCTCTATGTTCAGCTCCTGGAACAACAGAATCTGGTGGGAGGTCAAAGGTACCATCCCTGAGGCCTTCACCAAACACTGAATTGTACAACAAGCCACCATCGCTGGTTCTCCTGTTGCCAACGACATCAAGCCACCCTGAAACGGTACTGTGCATCCACAAATGCCGAGAGGAGTTGTAGTTGCAGTACAAGGAGTCAGAGGTGGAGGGAGCCCTGATGAATACATATTTGCCATCTATGAAGCCAAGGCAGTTTGGGAAATCCCAGTAATGGTGGAACTCTTCTTTCCTTTTCTTCTTTAATTTTTGTCATATGTATACATGCTGTGTTACTCAGTGTTCATTTGAAAGTAGCCCTGCTTCCTGCAGTGTATCAAAAGAGACGCATGCATGAGGGCAATTACTGTGTTTAGTAAAGTTTCACATAGTGCACTAAACTTGTCTTCTTTAAGAGAGTTTAGAATGAACACTTGCCTTTGTACCTGCTGCATTTTGCAATGGAGTTACACTTGGATACGTACAGAAATTCTGCACATAATAAATGTATGAGTAATCTGTGGGTGTCCTGTACAGGTGGAACATATTCCTCCACCAGGATTCATCCAGGTCAGCCTGAGTACCATCAAATGTAATTGAAGATTCCGCCTGCTTAGTTGACAGTCTGTGGAGAGAGAGTCATTTAGGTAAGACCAGAGGCATGAAAACACAGCCTCTGTGACCCAGCCTGCTTATCACATACACGTACACACCAAATGCATACTCTGACTTTTTCTATCCCACACATCAAAGAGAAGTTTTAAAGAAGTGGGGAAAGTGCCCATGCCATGCCGAAGTCATGGGTGTGAGGAGATTACAGTACGTGTTGTGACTTTAAATCTTTTACCAGCAGTAATGTGTTGCTTTCTCCTCTTCAGTGCAGGATTTACATACACTGCTTTGAGACGCATAACAAAAAAGGATTCCCACTTGAGAGAAAACTTCACATCCTCAGAGGAAACAGCTGAGCTTAGCCTATGCACACAGTCACACAGATACACTGAAGAGCTAAAACATCATGAGAACCTACTGAATATACTGTTGATCCTCCCAGTGCACCATCCCGCCAGGACCTGTAAAGGTGTCTTATGGTATCAGGCTCAAAGATGTGAACACCTAATCCTTAACTGTGGATTTTTTTCCAGCACCTACACAATCACATTGAAATCTGGGGAGTTTAGAGGTTAATCCATTACTTTGCAGTCTTTAGTCAAACCATTCTTCCTGAGCATTTTTTTGCACGTTGAAAGGGTGCATTATCATTATCATATTCATAAATAGGCCACTTCCATCAGGGAATACTACTGCCATGAAGGATGTATGGTCTGCAACAAAATTTAGAAAGGAGACATGTACCAAACTGATATCCATGTGAATGCCAGGATCCAAGGTCTCTCAACAGAACAATATCAGAATATTGCACTACCTTTGCCAGGCCGCCCATAGTGCATTCTCCCCAAATGAACAACTCACACACACTTGGCTGTCCATACAATGCAAGAGAACACATGATGCATCAGACAAGACCACCTTCTTCCATTACTCCCGGGTGTCCACTCTCGGCACTTTTGAAGGTGGATACAGATTAGCAAGGGCACTTGTCTGCCTGTATGATAGACAAGTGCCCAGTACAGTAGTCTACAATGCACTTTGGTGTGACACATTCCTTCCATCCCATCATTCAAATGTTGTGTGACCTGTACCACAGTAACCTTTCTGTAATTTCAGGCCAAATGGGATAGTCTTTGTTGGTCCTGCACACCACTGAACATTGGACAGCCAACACTAATGGTTACTCCTGACTGTGAGAAAACCACAAGCCTTTCCATTCCAGAGATGCTAGAACACAGTTAATAGTCATCCAGGAAACTGCACCTGCCAAGTTTTTCTGAATCTATGGTGCCTGCAAGAACCGACTCTTCATTTACTATCTAATTTATTCCAGAGGTTGAAATGGGTCATTGCTACCAGATAATCACTATTATTTGCTTCACTGGAGAGTGTTTTTTTTTTGTTTGTTTTTCATTTTGCTTCATTGGTGTGACACACATGGCACAGGACCCATGATGTGAACATCTAGTTGCACTACCTGCTTGATAGAAATACACTTCACAAGATTAACATTTTAAATCTCTGCATTATTTCCCTTTCAACAAGTTTTGCTCATCTGTTTGATTGCTTTTCTTCAAAAACATATCTGCTATAAACTAGCTGTACTATCTGGCCTTTTGCAAAAAGAAAAAAAAGTGTAAAATATTTCTTTCATAATTGACAAGTTCCAAGAAAAAAAACATAATTCAATCAAATGATATCATACCCATTAGGACAACTTAGGAAAGAATTCATGGACTTCATTTAGTATAAACAGGACTTATGCGCCACCTTGCTTGTTAGTTAACAAGCTTGTAAACTCACTCACCTATTGGACAAGAATTTCACATAGTTTATTCAGCTTTATGTAGACAACTTGATGAGTTAAACAGGGTAGATTTGCATGTCAGAGTTCATCAATGTTGAACTGTGATAAAAAGAAAACACATGAATAAATTAACTTGACTCTAAAGAACAAATCAACTAAATAATGCAGTTCCAAGGAATTGATTGTCACTGTGAAGATTCATCATTGTTCTGTGACAGACCTTATTGCTTACGTGGCTGAACAGAAGTAAACCCCTGCAACCTGCCTAGATCATGCATACAGATCACATTACACTGTAGGCACTGGTATTGAAATCCTAACATATATACATATTTGAACATGCTTTACAAGTCATCATATATTAGATAATAGCACATATGTGGGTGAAGTGATAGGCTGTTTTAACCCCATGTGACATTTGCTTCTCTCTGCTCTGACTTCACAAAGTCAGCATCAACTTATTTTTCTTTTTTTTCTTCAAATGCACAATACAGATAATTATTATTAAAGACTGCAGAGTGGGGAATTAACCTCCTGAATTGAGGTTGAGGAAGTCAGATGCAGTCTGTGATCTCATAACATGACAATTCCAGCACCCAGGGCTGAGGTTCCATTTTATGATGATAATGGGTTTCTCTTGCAGGAGAAAAATGATAATTGCTTTTCTTGTATGACTCTCAGTGGAGGACAGTTATTTTTCTTTTTGGATAAATGTGTTTTACACATCTCTAAATGATACGCACTCAGGTAATATTCCTTAACATGATTGAAAATGACTAAGTGTGTGTCTACTCATGAGTGTGTTGGAGAGATGAAGCAAAGCAGAGTCCATAGAAGACCATATCAACAACTAAACACTGCCAGAGAAATTATCTGAGGTTTAAAAATGACAAAGATGTCGAGAAAATCAGAGCTGGCTGGTGACGGAACTGACCGTTTATAGAAAGCTGTTAAGCAGCTGATTTTTAGGAGTGAAAAAATTAAAATGAAATAAAACTATTCTTTTCCCTGTTGTTTTTTTTATCCTTTAGTGTCTGTCCATTTTATCCAAACCCCACCTACAATCTAATTAATATGTAACTGTACCAGACCTTTTTTATTGTTCCAAATACTTGGATTTGTCTGTCAGTCATATTCACAATAACCACAGCAGCAAAACATTTTTCATGCAAGTGACACAAAATGCCAAATCATACTGCCATTTGCTTTAAACTTCAAGGGTAAGCTACTTGACAGTTTGATCCCTGTTTTTTTTTCTTACAGAAGTATCCTAGTGCAAAACCCTGACCCCAAAGTTGCTCCCAATGGCAGGCGAGCCTCTTGCATAGCAACTTTGCTGCTACTGCTGTATTGGTGGGGGAATGTATTTGAAACACATTGTAAAGCGCTCTGTAGGACCTAGCTAAGGTTAGGTTGTGGTAAATCAGTGTGGACCATAGCAGCGAAAGCTCCACACAGTAAGGTGGCTTAAAGGGGCCCATATGGGGAAATACATTTTTAGTGTTTTGTGGTTATTATAAACTTGGCGGTGTAAAATGACAGGGAGTATGATGAATAAATTATCTTCGTATGGGTGGTGCAGATGATGAACAAAACTCGCTCCATAATGATTAGGCCTGCTAGGTGGGTGAATGATTTTGGCTTGAGAGGCAAATTAGCTCCCTCACAAGATGATTGAAAAGATAACTGCTGACAAACACACACAAAGCACACAGAAACACACAGGCGTAGCTTGGCACTCAGACAGCTGTAATTCTTTCATTTACATTGCAGGTTATAATAGGAGCACAACTCCATTAATCTTCTGGTCAATTTAATTAGACTCTGATGACAGGAAGGTTCCTGAAGGATGTTGCATTACTACTGAGAGTAATGATGATTCAGACGTGTGCAGGAGTATTTAGTAAGCACAGTGCAGCTCTGAAATTACATCTATACAGTAGACCTGGAATGAGCTGGAGCAACTGAATCTTTAAAGAATTCACTGCAGTGCCTATTTGGGATGAAAATCCAGTTCAGTGCTCAAAATCTGAAAATCATCACTAAAGGCAGGTGTCGCGTTTAACACTTATAATAGTCACCATTTAAAAACACCACATGCAAAAGCCACTGTTCATCTTGGGACTGTTTATACTGCCAGAGCTAGTATCATATACACTCACTGGTCACTTTATTAGGTACACCTTGCTAGTAAAAGGTTGGACCTCCTTTTGCCTTCAGAACTACTTTATTTGTTCATGGCGTACTTTCAACAAGGTGTTGGAAACATTCCTCAGATATTTTGGTCCATATTGACACGATACCATCATGCAGTTGCTGCAGATTTGTCAGCTGAACATCCATAATGCCAATCTCCTGTTCCACCACATCCCAGAGGTTCTATTGGATTTTGATCTGATGACTGTGGAGGCCGTTGGAGTACAATGAATTCATTGTCATGTTCAAGAAACCAGTTTGAGATGACTTGAGCTTTGTATTGTTGATTACAGTGTATTGGTGCTGTTTTTATTCATTTCCTTTTTTTCATCCTTGTACATATTGTACATATTATTATTATCATTATTATACATAAGTTTATTGCTGTAAGAGTTGTTGCTGCTGTAGCTATGTGATTTCCCCGGCCTGGGGAGCAGATGGTTTCGCTCACACCAGTCAACAAAGTCAGAGATGACCGTCCTGTACTCCCACTCGTCCCCTTCAGATACACACCCGACAATGGCTGTATCATCGGAGAACTTCTGGAGGTGACAGCTCCCAGAGTTGTAGTGGAAGTCCGGCGTGTACAGTGTGAAGAGAAAAGGGGAGAGCACTGTCCCCTGTGGGGCCCCCATGCTGCTGACTACCACATCAGACACACAGTCCTGAAGCCTCACGTACTGTGGTCTGTTGGTGAGGTAGTCGATGGTCCAAGCAGCCAGGTGACAGTCTACTCCTGCTCCTTCAAGCTTCACCCTGAGCAGAGAAGGCTGGATTGTGTTGAAAGCACTGGAGAAGTCAAAGAACATGACCCTCACAGTGCTGCCGGGGCTCTCCAGGTGAGTCAGCGATCTGTGCAGCAGGTAGACGACTGCATCATCCACTCCAATGTTCGGTTGGTAGGCGAACTGCAGTGGATTCAGATACTGGTTCACCTGGGGACGGAGGTTCTTGAGGACGATCCTCTACATGGTCTTCATCAGGTGAGAAGTGAGGGCCACAGGTCTGAAGTGGTTAGGCTCCCTGGGGTTCCTGGTCTTAGAGACAGGAACCAGGCAGGAAGTCTTCCATAACAGAGGAACCCTCTCCAGACTCAGGCTCAGGTTAAAGATGTGCAGCAGCACCTGACAGAGCTGGTCTGCACAGTCTCTAAGGAGTCTGGAGTTGATTCCATCAGGACCTGCAGCTTTCCTGGTTTTGATCTTTTTAAGCTCACTTCTCACCTGATCAGCTGTTATGGAGAGGCAGGGGGTGGTGGAGGAGGGTGGCAGGGGGAGGGGTGATGGTGGTGGTGGGGGGTGAGATGAGGAGGGGTGATGGGGCTGTATTAGGGGCTTTCGACCGGGGTGGAGTCCGTTCGGAGTCGGAGCCGGTGCCCGACTTGTCTTTCCACCACCGGAGCTGCGACTCCGGGCTCCAAAAACTGGGGCTTTTTCGGGCACCAACTCGTTCCTGGGCCAGACTTGGCCAGAGTTGAGAGCCGAGCATGTCACGAGCAGGGGGCGGGGTGACATCTAAAAACATCTAAAAAGATAAACATAGATATGATCATCAACTTATTGTGCGTGTTTAACCGCTAAGTAATCAATGCAAGTGTAGTCGAAGCTAAGTAGCTAAGCTAACGCTAACACATTTACTGTTAAGTATCCAAATGTCTTTGATAATTACCTTTCTTCTCAAACGTGATCGCCGGGCATTGGAACGGCAACGCCGATGGGTAACCCTTAACAGAAGGTTTTGCTGTTCAGCGATGGTGAGACACACTAGCAAAACCATGAACACCACTCCAAAGAAGTCCTCCATTGTTGTTGTGTGGGTTTCCGTACGGTGCGAACGCTGTTGAACGGCTACGTATGCAGTGACATACATACGTTTTGTGGTGGCGCAATGACGGAGCTCCAACTTTGCTCCTTCCGAATGGAAACACAAACCGGTTCTGGGACGGCACGAGATTTGAACCAAAAAAGCACTGGCTCTCAACTTTGAACCAACCTAGCACCTGGTGCTCTTTGGTCGAAAGCCCCTATATGTGGAGTCCGGAGGTGGTAGAAGACGGGGATCGGAGGAGGGGTGCTGTTGGTGGCGTTGGTAGTAGAGAGCTGAGGTGTGAAGAAGGAGCTGGCTGGTCGGTGCTTTGATGAGAGGGGGGAGGAGTGGGAGCAGAGTCAAATCTGTTAAAGAACAGATTCAGCCCATTGGCCCACTCCTGGCCTCCTGCTGCAGCTGCCCTCTCATGGCCTCTGCTGTAACCAGAGATGGATCTCAGGTCTCTCCAGACCTCCCTTGTGTTACTGTCCTGCAGGTGAAATTCCATCTTGGTCCTGTAGCTGGCCTTGTCCGCGTTGATTTTCTTCTTTATCTACTTCTGCACCCTCCTCAGCTCCTCTTTGTCCCCAGATACAAAAACCCTTCTCTTCTCCTTCAGCAGGGCCTTCAGTTCCAGGGACACCCAGGGTTTGCTGTTAGAGAAACACCGTACTTTCCTGGTCAGTATGGTGTTCTCTACACAGAAGTTAATGTAATCCGTAATAGTGTCTGTCAGTGCATCAGTGTCCTCCCCATGTGGACCACACAGCACATCCCAG